>NW_015505727.1:494678-524697 GCF_001515645.1 Sinocyclocheilus grahami | reverse complement strand
TTTTTTTTTTTTACTTTTGTATTGTTCATTTTAGTTGTTATGCATCTGTTGATTATTTTAAACCCCTCTATGTATAGCACTTTTAAGTGTGTATGAAATGTGCTATATAAACTTGCTTTACCCAAGTAAATGATCTATTAAATACAAGTTTTAACCAAATGAATGACTTCACCAAAAAATGTATGTTATACTACGCTGAGAAAATAAAAAGATATCATTCATGTCGTTCAATTGATATGGTTAACATTAACATTAATTATTTTGAATTAGCTTTCATTTATATATATATATGTATATCACTTTTTTATTACATTTTTGTCATGTTTGGTCATACGTTATTCGTTTTGTTTTTTAAATATCTATAGTTTTAACATTTTTTTCTCAATTTTAGTTTTCGTTCATTTAGAGCTTCAGCTTAAACTAAATGAAAATGATAAACATTGCTTTGGCAACTTTTTATATTTTATTTTAATTATAGATTTTTTCAAGGTATAAGTTAATTATAATATGATTGATAACAAATAAATTATAATACACAATACATTAAACCAATAGCTGAAGGAAGGGTTTATTTAATGTGCAGAAGTACATGTACAAAGAACATTAGAGAAGACCAGGACTATCGGTCTTTGGGTGGATTTGGCTTTCTGCGTCTGGAGTGATACCTGTAGTGAAAACACAAACACAGACCAGTTCATTCAACTGAACCGAGGCAGAATGTGTTGTTTTTGTCCAGTAGAGAATGCAAACTCACTGTCCGACGGGGTACCAGCGGTGTTTGGTGGTGTAAAACATCTTACTGAGCTCCTCGATGGTTGGGGCCTGTTTGTTATTTAAAACCTCTTTACCGAGTCTGGCTTTGAGCACCTGCTCGTGCGTCTCTGCATGATCACTGACGACATCCGGCCTGACGATCGGCTACAGCAAACAAAGTGTCCATGTTTCTCAGTCTTCTGCGAGTCGATGATTCAGTCTCAGATTATGCCTGTGGTTATGAGACGTCCATGACCCCGCCGGACGCTCCGGATACTGTATTCGCCACCAAACGTTCCCGGCTGCTGAAAGCCTCCGCGACTGGAGATACGACAGATTACAGTTAACAACAAACACACACACACACACACACACACACACGCTTGAGATTCACACCTGCAGCGACGTCGCTGATGTCCCAGACGCGCAGCCCATCCCTCTGTCCTCCAAACGCACAGACGAACGGCAGATCTGGACAACAGGAGCCGCAGAACACAACGCCCTGACAGAGAGACAGAGGTGCGTTATAAAGCCGTGTTCACTGGTCAGACGCTCGTGTGTCAGACACGCACCATCTTCATGTCTCTGGAGTGGATCAGGGTGGGTTTGTCTCCCAGGACGTCCCAGATCTTCACGTGTTTGTCTGCTGAAGACGTGACCAGACAGCCGCGGATCTGACTGCTCAGATCCATCCCTGAGAAAACATCACAACGGTTAGTGTTATTTTATTATTATTATTGATACACTATTATAGTTTTTATTAATATTATTACAGAATAATTAATATGTTGTTTTCATTTTAAGTTTTGGTCATTTTTTGTGTGCTTTTGTCATTTCTATTAGTTTTTAATTTTGTCTGTTTTTAATTTTTAGTTATTTTAGTACATCAACTAAAATCAAATGATAATTTGAAAAAAAAAAAAAAAATTCCTTCAAAAAAGTTGTTATTTTACTATCAGATATATTAGTAGGTAACACTATTTTAAGGTGTCCTTGTTACACGTTACATGTTCTTACTATTATAATAACAATAATTTATGCATAATTACATTCAAGTCACCCTAAACCAAACCCTAACCATATAGGAAGTACACGTAGTTCATTAATATTACTCTGTCCTTAAATGTAGAATTACACTGTAACCTTAGAATAAAGTGTAAACCATTATTACATATATGTTTTATAATTGACAGATAATTTAAATAAAATAAGCATTTTTAAATGTTTTATTTTACTTTAAGTAATGAAAACGTTTTATTGATGTAGTTTTATTAACTATAATAACCCTGATCTGAGACTATTTTAGGAGTTATTTTAGTATGTAATTGATATACTATTATAGTTTGTAATCAATATTTGAAATAGTTTTTATATTTCCTGTTTTCATTTCAATTTTACTTAATGTTTTATTAATTTTGCTGTGTTTTCCCTCATTTGTTTTATTATTTTTTTATATAGGTTTACATGTTTGTTTTTTCAGTTTTAGTCATTTTATTTCAAGTTTAACTAATCAAAAATGAGAAATGTTGCCTTGGAAACTAACTGAATTCAAATATATACATATTTTTATTATTATAAAATTTTTAATTAAAATGTATTTTATTTCAAGTAACTTTTTATGGTATTAGATTTATTTAAACAAAGATGGCGTTATTTTAGTATCACTGATATACTATTATAGTTTTAATAAAAAAAAATATTTTAATTTTATTATTAATTGTTTTATTACAG
Source organism: Sinocyclocheilus grahami (assembly GCF_001515645.1). Lineage (NCBI taxonomy): Eukaryota > Metazoa > Chordata > Actinopteri > Cypriniformes > Cyprinidae > Sinocyclocheilus > Sinocyclocheilus grahami. The sequence continues at coordinate 522,213 of NW_015505727.1, read as the reverse complement.
TTTTATTAAGTTTTTTATTTTAAGTAAAATTTTAGCAATTTTGTTTAGCATTTTTTGTTTTTTTTATATGAATGTATGTTTGAAATTTGTCTACATGGTTTTTAATTTGTATTTTAATAGATATAGTTTTGAGTTATTTTAGTACTTGAAGTTGTACTTGAACTAAAAAATGAGAAATGTTGCCTTGGCAACTAACTGAAATAAAATTAGCTGAATTTTTTTTTCTGTTTTATTTTACTTCAAGTAATGAATATGTGCGAGTGCGACTGACCTGAAACTTCTCCATCGTGAGCTCGGAGCGTGAACACAGGTTTATCTGAACGAGCGTCCAGGCAATAAACGAAGCCGTCCTCTGTACTCGCCTGCAACACACATCACTGATTACTCACAGCACCGCTCAGAGTTCAGAGTAAATCCCCCACGGCTCGGCCGCTCACCAGGAAGTGGCACGGAGAGAAATGATCCCAAACGACGCGCTCCACCTGTCCGCTGAAGCGCCAGATCCGATGGCTGTCGTCTGGACTGCGGCAGTCGTACAGGATCACAGACCTGCGACACACAACACTCTGATTGGTCAGCCTCAGTCGTGCTGCGCTCTGATTAGTCAAGTTGTTTTCTACATCATGACCTACTTGTCATATGATCCGCTGATGAGAGTTTGAGCCTCAAACGGGTGGAAATTCAGCGTCTGAACCTGCGATAGGAAATCAGATCGAAATTTATTAAGCAACTCCCTTTCAAAAAATCTTTAAAAGATTTATCGAAGTTTCCAAAAAATATATGAAGTGTTTTCAACATTGACAATAATCAGAAATGTTTCTTGAGCAGCGAATCGGCATATTAGAATGATTTCTGAAGGATCATGTGACGCTGAAGACTGGAGGAATGATGCTGAAAATACAGCTTTGATCACAAGAATGAATTACATTTGACTATATATTCACATAGAAAACACTTATTTGAATTTGTAAAAATATTTCACAATTTTTCTGTATTTCTGATCAAATAAACACAGCCCTTGGTAAGCAGAAGAGCCTTCTTTCAATCCGTACCTTATCTGTGTGTTTTGTGAGGGTCGCTGCTGGTTTTCCCTTCTCCATATCCCACAGGATCACCGACTCATCCGCAGACGCGCTCGCCAGAACATTCCTGCACCAGAAACACTCATCAGACTCTGACGAATGAAGGCATGAAGGGAAACATCTGCTCTTCAGAAACGCTCGGCGGTCTCACCTGACCAGTCTGTTCCAGGACAGATCCAGCACAGCATCCGTGTGTCCGTCGACGGCTTCAGCCGCCTTCAAAACACAAACACATTACACTTCTGAACCAAGAAATCACTCAAACATCTACCATCATGACCCTTACAGTGCAGCATTCAACACCACAAAATACTAAAATTGAGGTTGAGCCATTTAAGCGACTTGAGTACAAGCACCTTCTTCTTCTTCTTCTTCTTCTTGCTGCCGAGTGAGAAGGCTGGCTCCAAACAGTCCACTACATCCAGATCCCAGACGTCAATCACAGGCGTCATGCTCCCTACAGCCGCGTAATTCCCTGCAGCACAGCACAGCAACAAACCCTGCATCAAAGTCAGAAATGCTGCCTTTGCAGCTCACTGAAATAAAATAAGATTACGGTTTTTCAGTCTTTTATTTTAGTGTTTATTTTATTTAAAGCAAATTTTTTTTGTGTGGTTTTAGTTTTAATTAAGCAACACTAATAACAATATGAAATCACAAGAACAAATGAAAAAAAAAATTAAAAATCTCAAATTTTATTAAAATTGAAAGAAAAAAAAATACTGTAGTCAATTGATATATTGCCAAGGTTAATATATAATATTTCATTTTTCGGCATTGGTCGACAAGTCAGAAGCAGGACATTTATTCTGACAGCGCTGTCAGCACCTGAGTAGTCTCAGCCTCAGACGTCACGCCCTCGGACCGTTGGCTGAACGCCTGATGCATACGGCACATAAAAGTGGAAACACTTCAGGAGTTTCAAAGTCGTCATCGGATTGGTTGAATTATACAGGATTTCCGGTAGACGTGCGTGTCGCGTTCTTTAACGTTCCGCCTGGAAACAAAGATACGGTGGCGCCAATCTCCCTCACCAAAGAAGAAAGTGTGTGACGACGAGCTCTTATCAAGATCAACTAAAAGCTGGATTCTCAAACGTATGCGACATATTTAAAGTTCGCGGCACAGAATCTTTAAAATACGTCCGAGAGTTTTACACACCGGTCTGTTATTGTGGTGACATTTCCACGCCCCGAAACGTGCCGCTGAATGAAACGAACTGTGATTGGTTGTTTGACATGTCGGTCAAACGGCCTCATGGCCGGGCCTTGGCCAATGAAAGCTGCCATGGATTCCAGACCTTCAGCCGCTACGCGAGACTAGCACCTGAGTGCACACAGCTCCCATTCTCTGTCTTCATTCATTTACTGTCTCTGTTGGACAGTTCTGACTAATACATTATTACACATAACTTTTAAACAAAGAAAGTAAACAGTATTCAAAAAAGTATTATAGCATTTGCTTTTCTATTATTAGTAATAGATTGGAAAATGCTATAATACTTTTTTTTTATCTACTGTTAGCATTGGGTAAATATGCATTCATATCATATAAGGTATTGAACATCTAATAAAGATTTAATTTCACAAACTTTCCCATTGCACACAAATTTAGCAGATTATGGAGTGCACTGGTATTTAATTCCTTTACATGTTTTTAACTATTTCTTTATTTGCGAAAAATACTATAATAGGATTACAGAATCAAAAAGTTGCCATCTAAAGTATAAATCTTCCTATTTTACAGATTTTTTTTTTTATCAAATCCTAATAATATTTTAGAATTAATTTTCAGATTATTTATTTCTAATTTAGTAAATGTTATTTAAAATAAATATAAATTTCAGCAATTATGCATGTGTTTTTTTTCTACTGTCTTTAAAGTACTGTGATTTCATATATCTTTCCTAATACCAGCCATCTACTATCCAAGATATTGGCAGAATATCACACAAATCAATATGGGTTGATTAAGATTATTGATTATGACACAGCAGCTTCCACGCTTTGCTTTCAATTTTGAAAAGCATCTAATCCCCTTTCTTTCTGTATCCTTTAAACACTTAAGCAAATTTTCCTACTACACAAAATATTGACATAAATATCTGATGACTGAAATTCAAATGTTCACCTTGTCCTTCCTCTGGACTGGGGTCAAAGTTCAGCCACTCCACACAGAGCGGATACGCGGGCAGCAGGATGTCATGATGCACATACAGAGAGTCTTCCTGGGAGTTAAACACTGACAACACACACAAACAATCAACCAACATCAACATCCGACGAGCTCTTCAGTCCACAGCAGGGTTATATAGTATCTTATTAACACTGCTTACCGTAAACCTCCAGGTTACAGCAGTCTTTCTCGGCCCGTCCAGCTAGAATCAGGTTATCGGTGGGTTTAATCTGAAAATCCTCCCGCTCGTACTGATCCTACAGAACACACCGTGGGTCAGACGGACACAGATCCATCAGATAAACTAGAAAACATCATATTTTTCAGGTTTAGTGTGTCTCACTGTGTCTTTGATGGTGATGTATGGATCCTCTTCATTAGTGCCAAACACTGTCAGTCCTGCCAGACTGTCTCCAAGATTTGACGTTGCTGCAGAAGAGAAGAAAAAGCAAAAAGTGAGTATCTGCACCATCTTCATCATCAAATATCAATCAGGTTTCTTAAATTCCCTCTGTCTGCTACAGAGAGCAATAATCAGGTTCTGGAAGTAAAAATGCCATTTATTTTCTCCCTTGGTGAATTGATTTTTAACAATATCTTCAAAACTGTTAAACACAGCTCTACTTTGAGCTCAGAGGCTGTTAATCAATAGCATATCCTTTTGTTAAAGCCATGAGCCCACATTATTTCTACTTCTTTTTTAAATAACCATGCTTAACAGTGGAATCCCTGGTGAAAACTACATTACCCATAATGCTGTGAAGAACATTCCGCCAATCAGAGAGTCACAGCAAGCCAGAGAAGTGTTGAGCTCCGCCCACTCACATGAAGCGCAGCAATAAATGTAAAATATATTGTTTCTATATATACACAATTAACTTGAATGTATAATTTTAGATTTCTCCATCATTTTTAATTCACTGTCATTAGAAATGTTTCATGTGATTGTTGTTTTTTCCCTCAATAAAGACGTTAAGTCTGTCTTTCTGTCCGATTTTCAAAAACGTTTTTGCTTCAAATCCAACTCTGTACTATTGTGTTTCACCTGGTAGCTGGTTGTTTTGGCTTATAAAATGCAAATGAATGAAAAAAATACATACTGAACCAGCGACGCAAAAAAAAAAAGGGGCGGACACTGCTGCATTCTATTGGTCAGGCGAACAGATAGCCCCGCCCTAAACTCACCCCATTGGTTGAGAGATCAATGAGTGACTGTTACGCTTTAAAGGGGTAATATGATGCTATTTTAAAGATCATTATTTTGTGTATTTGGTGTAACAGAATATGTTGATATGCTTTAATGTTCAAAAAACATTTTTCAAATACTGTGCATTATTTTAGGTCCTCTATGCCCCGCCTCTCTCAAACGCGTCATTTTCAACAAAGCCCCCTCCTTTGACCAGCGCAGTCTGCTCTAATTGGCCAGCTGACCCAGTGCATTGTGATTGGCCGAACACCGCAAGCACTCATCGGAAATGTAACGCCCCTTACCATAATCGCGAGCGTCCGCTTTCAAAGTAAATATCAAGACAGTTAATAATGTTGTTAGTTTTACCATCAGTTCAAGCCCGAAAGGGCAACAGAGTCACGCAAAACTCCGCATTTGAACAGTCAATAGCAAATACTTAAAACTAATAACAAAACATACTTACAGTCGCTGATTCAGAAGCGCCAGATTGTCACAGCAAAGTCGGAATTGACCCTTTTTTAAATTTAGAAATAGCGTTTGTGCACTGCCAGCCTTGTACTCTTCTAGGTTAAAAAAAACTGTCATCCATAAAATGCGTTGCACAAATTCGAACATCTGGGTTGTGCTGCTCTTTTGTAAATAAATCTTAACCAATGATTCCTAAACGCATCTACTTCTGGAAGGCCAAATAAAGTGCTTTTGCTTTCGTCTAGAAACACACAGCGTCTCCCTGACATGCTGCTTCAACACTAACTGCGGTTACTGAAACCATGCCTTCTTTCTTTGCGTGAACATTTGGGTGGCATTATGCTAATATTTCCACATAGTGAGGTAGATATGTGGGGGCGTGTTAAAACAAGCCGTTTTAGGGGGGCGGGGCTGACTTAACTTTTATAAAGAATATCTCTTTGGATTTGAGACTTTTGTCTTTGCAACTTTACAGATCTTCTTTATGCACCAAGAGCTTGCAAAGAGAAAGGAAAACTTGAAATCGCATCATATGACCCCTTTAAGGTTCAAAAAATGTAAACACGTCATGAGTTGAAGCCAGATCATCAATCAATTAGGGATGACATACCGATGTCTTCTTCATCATAATTGTCCAGTCCGTACTCTGCAAGCTCATCAACCTCTTCCTCATCCTCCTCCTCTTTTATTTCTTCACTAGCAGACGCAACAGCTGCCTCTTCACTGACATCCAGGCCACTGACCACACCTTCATCAACCTCCTCCTCCTCCTCACCATCACCAGGATCCCTGGATAAATCAGACAGAAGTTTAATAAAAGTAACCTACAGACACGATCACACTAGATGGGCTGATCTCAACTGGTTTAAGACTGGCGATATTGTTGTTTTTACTGATAACCAGCTTTAAAATCTAAGGCGTTTTAACTCGTGTCTGCTATAAAACAGTAGTGAGCGATTCAAATCTCACCCTAGCTCCTCTTTAGTCTCCGATATGATGCGTTGCAGCTCTTCTTTGCTCAGCTCAACCTGTAACGATGATTTCATTCGCGTTAAAGCCCAAACACGTGTGCGATTCCACAGAAACATGATATAAACACATTAACGTGACAGACTCACTTTATCCGGCGTTTCTTTGGCGACTCCGCGCTTCACCCATCCCACACACGTTATTTGAGAGCTCATGCTTTATTCGTACAGATTTACGAAGATAAAACAACACGCGAGGATTCCTCGAGCTGCAGTCGTCACTGCGACGCGCCCTGATGACGTCACACCTGCGCGCCGAGCCACAGAAATAAAACGTGCTAGAGCCGTAAGCTGAGTAAGACCTTACGAGTCTTTAGTGTATCATAATCTAAAGTGTATCATAGGTACAGCACTTATTTGTATGTATCAAGAATGCACCTGGAGGTTGCTCCACCAGAGTTTCATTGTACATGTACAGTGACAATAAAGTTCTTACCTATTATTAATACTGCAGTTCTTCTATATAAAATGCAAACTTATTTTATTTCAGTTAGTTGATTTATCATCTTCTTCATTTAGTTTAACCTGATGTACTAAAATAACTAAAACTAAATTTTTTTATACAATTATATAAAAAATCCAGAAATTATAAAAACAAATTACTAAAATTGTAAAACATAAAATGCAAAAATAAAAACTAATTTAATGTAACACACACACACAGTTAATATCTTAATGTATAACAATGTTTACAGTGTATTTTACATTCACTGTGTTAAGTTGTAATATAGATAGATAGTAAAATAATGCATGTTTTCTGAAATGATGTAAACAGTCAATATTGTACATCATCAACCATTTATTTTTTATTTAAAAATGTTGTGGTCAATATGTGCAAATATACGTATGTATATATATATGTAAACATCGTATTGTACAAATTGGTAACAAAAAAACGGTAATATTCACATACAGAGCACGATTGAAATGTTAGCTGGACTAAAATAATATTAATAAAAAACTTAATTTATGCCATCTTATGCTTACATTATCATGTGTGACAGTACCATGGTACAATGATGTTATCCAAGGTAATACCATATTACCATAATAAACCTTAATTATAAACATCACTTTCATACAGTTATACAAATACCATGGTACATGTCCAAAAAACATGGTATTACATTTTTTGTTAGTATAGGTTATTTTAAAAAACATTAAGTGCTCTGTTTATTTTATTTATTTTCTATAAACTCCACAAAATACTTGATTTGTCAGCATAATACTTCAAATAAAAATACCTTTCATTGTTTTATACCAGATTATGCGCATTAGTTGAATAAAAAGTGGTTTGAGATCACATATCTGGTTTTGAAAATATATATATGTAACAATATGCATTGAATGGATTGTCAGAACCAAGGCTGAACATTTTTAGACTTAAAGAGCAATTTCTGAGAATATTAAACTTTGTGGTTAAAGATCCTGCTCCTGTTTTATCTGTAGCAAGTGAATCACTTCATCCAGGTACCATGAGCATATTATACAGCACTCAGCATGAGAAGTGTCTGTTAAAATGAAAATGACTATGCAAAAATTCTTGGCCGTGTTTGTTTGAGGTTTGTTGAGATGGGGTGCGGTTCAGGCATTAAGGTGAAGGACGGTAACTGATGTCGTTTCAGGTTTGACATGAGTTGGCATTTTAAGGCTTCACAGTCTCAGATTCAACTCTGATTCCTCAATCTCGTCCTGCAGATTGTCAGCGACGGGCTTCATGAGCTCCTTGAAGTGTTTGATGTTGGTTTCGTGCAGGATGACCTGCGTCAGGTAACGCTCCCGTTTGATCTGCTCCTTCAGAGCTTCCGGCACGTCTGGGATCATGTAGGACAGCATGAACTTGGTGAAATAAACAATGTGCTGCGAGGAGAAGAAAACCGCATATTTACAACAACAGAACAAACATGTTTTATTGAGTTATCATTAGTGGTATCACATCTAGTCACTTACCTCAACCACAATCATAAAAGCCAGTTTGGCAGCAATAACGTGCCAATAATGTATACTGTACTCATATTGATTAGGATGATTGGGAGGATTCCTGAAATCACGATACCTGAAACATAAGAAGAGTCAATTAATACACGAGTCATAGTTAAAAATCAACAACAACAACTGGTCTTTATATAACAATGCTGTTTTGTTTAAAAAAATAAATAAATAATAATAATTCAAAATGTTTTGTGAATTAAAAATGTATATATATATATGTATATATATATATATATATATTGGTAACACTTTACAATAATGCATTAACATTATCTTAGATTATCGAGATTTATTAATCTTTGTTAAATGTTAATTAATAAAAATGTAAATGGGATTATTCAGTAATCATACCAGTAGATGCTTTTCCACAGAACTAAAAAGATCTTTGTTAATTTTTTCCCCTGTGTAATCGGGTTGTAAAACATGTTTTGGTTTTAAGTAACCTTTCACTGAACTCAAAAACCACAGATCAATCTTTCTTGAACATCTCTTGCCACCTGCCATATTATTAGACAAGCTTTTGCTATTTTCTACGCAAATCTATCAAAGTTCGTGGGTAGTTTTTAAAAATGAAACAAACATACAGGTGTTGCAAGTCTCTTATAATACTCTCTTTTCACTTTTCTAAATACATATGCATGCTGTGTATTAAATCGTCATTCCCAAATAAACATGCAGAAGAATGCTTGCAAAAGTGGCAAGCTTATAAAAGGATAAACTGAAAGCATTTTAGTGCAGTTACAACTGGTTATGTTTTACCAGCTCACCGGCATGTGGTGATGTTGTTGAACCAGAACAGTGTGTCAACATTAGGATTGCTGTTGCCATTGAAGTCTGTAATGTTGAAGACAGACAGCGAGCTGTTGATGAAGCCCGTCATGGTGTGGTTAGATCCATCTGAATGAGGGCTGACAGAAATCGCCCAGTAGTAAACCAGCCGAGGGATCATGTCAGAGGTGAAGGCAATGATGGCAGCCTGCAGAGGAAGCACCCACAGTGAGTGAACGTGACCTAAGTTACACAAGATGCAAAAACAACGACTTCCTCTCAACCCACATTTGTGGCCACCGCTAGAATCGCCACCCCCTGCAGGATGGGCTGCCAGGCGCCGATGTCTTGGGCCTTTTCTGGAACGACCCGCCGAGACTGAGTCGTGAACTTCCAGGCGTCCACACGGATTTCACACAGGTTGTTAAACAGCGCCAGGAGAGGAGCCAACGGGAAGGACGCCACAAACAGAGTCACGAAACCAAACTGGATCACTGCAAACACACCAAAAAAAATATTAAAGGGTAGTTCACCAAAAAATGAACGTGTGTTGTTAATTTACTCCCCCTTAAGTCAAGGTGACTTTAGCATATTTTTAGGTGATTTTTTGCTAAAATCATTGTCTTTGGTGATTCATAAAATGCAAGTCAATGGCTACCAGCACTCTGAGAGTCAAAAAAGCACATACAGGCAACACAATTAATCCCTGTGACTCCTTATGATATTTTAAGGTCTTATGAAGTGAAACGATCAGTTTGTGCAAGAAACTGAACATTATTTACAGCATTATTACCTGCAATCCAGAGCCTCAGGCAAACGGTCCGGAGTGATGTCCGGTTCACAAACGAATCATTCTTTTAAACCAGTTTTTTTTTAGTGAACTGAATGAACCAGTTCTTTAAATCCGACTGAATTGTCTGAAACAGTTCGCGGCTCGAGCAGCATAGATCTACAAGTTACTCAATCTAAACTCACTTTCAGATGCCTGACAGGCACTCTAACTCGAAATGAGCCAAAATAGCAACACATCTTATCCTATAATGAATGAACTGATTCAGTGCTCCAGTTCCTCCAATAGTCACTGAACTGAGGAAACAGTTCGACTCAGACCGAAGAGTTGCTGATATGTGCATGTGTAAACCAAGCAATTTAATGAAAGGGCCAAATGAACGTTTTTATGGTTTCTCATTGTTTATGTAAAAAGGTGCGCTGATGAAGACAAGTTTATTCGCTTTATATGCTTTAGACATGCAAAACATCCACGTTTCACATCATTATTGGGTGCTTTAATAATATAATTAGTATATGTTACATGTAATTATGTAAACAAACTGATGAATCAGTTATTTGAACCAGATCATTGAAACGAACTGTCCAAAAGAACCAGAATCAGATTTCCCTGTTTGTCTGAGGTTTTGGATTACAGGTAATAATGTTGTAAATAATGTTCAGTTTCTTGCACACAATAATCATTTCTCTTCATAAGACCTCAATATATCATCAGGAGCTATGGGCATTCATTTTGTTTTGCCTGTATTTGCTTTTTCAAAGTGCCGGTAGCCATTGACTTACATTTTATGAATCACCAAGGACCACAGTTTCAGCTAGAAATCTTCTTTACTATTGTACTGAAGAAAAAAAGTCACCTACATCTTGGATGGCTTGAGGGTGAGAAAATTAACAGCAAATTTTCAATTTGGCATTAACTATAATTTTCAGACAAATGTGTTAATATACAGCAGCATCTCATGGTTCAGGTGTGTGTAAAGTCTCACCCATCTCCAGATATTCATAAAACAAGCCGAGCTTTCCTATCGGCTGGAGTTGATAGTCCTGTTCCCAGCGAGGAATCACTTTTTCTGAACCCACCTGGGTGCAATGACGAAATATCAGATTCTTCACCCACCTAGAAACACCACTGGTTATTAATCGCTGCGGTTTTAAGTCTGTTACTAATCAGTGGCAGTGATGTTTTGGAATCATTGAGATATTATAATAGCTTTTATTAATATTTTAAATTCATTTTGATTTTAGTTCAAGTTTAATAATTTTGTTGTCGTTTTGTTTATAGGTTTTCATGTTTTAGTTAATTCAGTTTAAAACATTTATATAATTTTAAATAAACTATAATAACCTTGATCAGTGCTGATGTTTAACTAATAATAACAACAAAATTACTAAAATTTTAAAATGAACAGAAAATATAAAAACAAATGCAAAATATTAATAAAAACTATACATTGGGTCTCATTAAACTAAAAAAATAATAACACATTTTTGTTAATTGAAATACAGCTGAATTAAAATAAAAAGGGAATACGTTCGAGTGAAAACACTAAATCACTAACTGTAAATAAATAAATAAAAATGAAACCTAAACGGTTATATACAAAAAAGTAATAAAAAAAGCACATAACAAAATTATCAAAACTTAAACTGTCAATTAGCACAGAAAATTATTTCCACTCACTCCTAAGTGTTTTCAGAAGCTTTACTAGGTCATGACAGGAGTCATTTTATCACATTACCGTCTTGCACCACAGATGTCTATTCGAACTGCATTACTATAAACATGAATTTGGTTTGTTTTTACACACTGAGCGACACGTTGAATGATTTTCTGTGATAATGTCAGCATGTCATCAATCAGTTTGAGATTTCTGTGAGAAACTCACGGCAGTAGGACTTCCTGTATGTTGTTCCAGACAGCCTTTCCTGTCATGATGATTGACAGCTGTGTGGTCAGTTCAGTCAGACAGCCGCCAGGATCACACTGAACACAACATTGTCCATGTTACATTCAAGGAATCAATTCATGCAAGATTTCATCTCACAGAACAGTCTCACCTCCTCATTGCGGAACGCACCAAACCAGTAGACGGGCTGTCCCGGATAGCCCACCACCTTCCCTTTGAAGAAAGCGATGTAGAAGCAGGACGAGTAATAGTTCACAAACTGAAAGAGGAACATCTTCAGCGTCAGGCTGTTCTCGTACTCCGTTTTGGTCCGCGGCAGCTCTGAAGCACACAGAATGAGCGTTCATGATAAGCGTCGTCTTTTTCTGCAAGTCAGGGTTTCTTAAACTTGGGTTTGCAAGCTAATAATGAATTAAATCATGAAAATGACAAATTGCAATAAATGAATAAATACTGTTAAACTAAAATAATGAAATATTTTATTTGTTTACCTGCATGCCATGAGACTTTTAACTGGCATTAGAGAATTGTGAACACGCAAATCATTATCAAACATTTTAATAAAGCTGAAATTAAATCTAAAAAAGACAAAAAACTAAATTAAGTTTAAGTTGAAGCACTAAACTTACTAATTGGAAATAAATAAAAATAAATAAAAGCTCAAATTAAAACTACAACTGAAATAAAAATTAAACCTAAATAATTTTTTATAATTTAAATAAAAAAAAACGTTAAATTACTAAAAATTCAACTAAAAATATTAAAATAAAGCGAATTCAAAAAAGTAATAAAAACTATAGCAGCATATGAATAATACAAATGAAAATTGCAACAAATAAATGATTAAAAATGTTAAAAAATAAAAATAAAAAAAGAACATGCAAATCATTATTATTAAGGAAAATAAAATAACAAAATATTTTGACAATTTTGTTTGAAATAAAGCTGAAATAAAACAAAAAGACAAAAAACTTAAATTAAGATTAGAAATGTTGCCTTGTCAAATAACTGAGACAATTTTACACTGAAGCACTCAAATTGCCAACTGGAAATAAATAAAAACTAAAAGTAAACTAAAACAAAAATTCAAAATAAACCTAAATAATAATAAACCTAAATAGTAATACTAAATATAAGTTACAGGTCTGTGAGAGCCAGAAATCTTGCTTGTTTGTAGGTGACCAAATACTTATTTTCCCGAGGAATTTACCAATTAATTCTTTAAAAATCCTACAATGTGATTTTCTGGATTTTTTTTTTCTCATTTTGTTTCTCATAGTTGAGGTATACCTATGATGAAAATTACAGGCCTCTCTCATCTTTTTAAGTGGGAGAACTTGCACAATTGGTGGCTGACTAAATACTTTTTTGCCCCACTGTATATATATATATATATGAAAATAAAAAAGGATGATAGAAAAAAAAAAAGTTACTTAAAACTCTTATTATTTACATTATTATACAAAAAAAAATCTATATTTAAAGAATAGGCATACAAATACTGTAGTACTAAAATAACACTGATGCCAACATATTGCCAAATTAATTAAATATTAATTATTACCTAAACAATATTATCACTCAGCGGGATTCAGTTGACAAAAACTGATGGGAATCATAGGTGTAAATCAACAAACTTGTACGAGGGGTCACTTACCGAAGTCTGTGATCCAGATGGCCACTTTCTCGTAGAAATTATTGAGAATCATGATGATGATGAGGCTGATGATGGAGGCTGTGATGGACGTGGCCATCTGAGGGGTGACGTACTCTTTGAATGGCTCCAGCTCCTTAGTATACTTCAGATCAGTGCGCAGCTTGGCAGAGAAATTGATGAACATCGCCAGACGATACACAATCACGCCAACCACCGACGCTATGATCAACAGAACCTACAACAAAAGCATCAGACAGACAGATGACACATTCAATCTCTCAAATCTATATGAAACGACATTTGCAAGCTTTTTACATGCAAGCTTTTTACAATGCAAACGATCTCAGAACATGTATTTAGGGCCCTATGGAATTTTATTTTTTCCCAAGTTTCGTTTTATTTTTTTTCCCCAAAATGTAATTTGTGTTAAATTATTTTGTGCACCATTTCGATTAGATTAGAATTCTACTAGATACTAGATACTACTATACTAGATTAGAACTCAACAACAATTAATTAAAAGTTAAACAAATTTATAAAACATTTTTAGGGCCCTAAATTCTGTGTTTTCCATTTTAATTTTAATAATTTAAATACATTTCAATAATCAAAAAGCATGTCTAATTAATTCAACTTATAAAAACACCTCTTTTATAACTTTTTTTTTTGTGTGTATTTTTTTTCTTCTGGTAATTAAATGAAGACATAAAACATTTAATTTTTCTATTAATTAAATGAAAATTAAACAAACCCTTACATTTTTGGGGGCAAACAAAGTGCTGAACAACAGAGGTTCTAAACAGAGGTTTGATTCTAAAATGAAATCTTATGCATGAAAAATTATGTGATTATCATATGGAAATCATATGGCCCTGTAATCTATTATTACTTCGTGTCGATTTTTAGATGCCTTTTTAAATATTTAATTACATGTATGAAAGAGAAAGCGCAATATTACCCAGAATAACACAGTGCTGATGCCACACGACACTCTCATGCACTTCCCACAGGCTGTGTGCGGCACATTCTCTTTCTCCTGTACAAAAACAAACACAAAAGCTCTTTGTTAATGTCAACAACCTAAAAACAATGAATGCATCTGAACAGAGGCGCTGCGTATAGCGAAACGCATACCTGTGTAACGGGGTTCACTCTCTCATAGACGCATTTGGCCTCGTATTCGGGTCGAAGCTGTTCCTCCTGCTGAAGAAACTCCACCGTGTCCCAGTCGTGCTCCAGTTCGGCCTGATAGCGCTTCCAGAACTCCAGAAACAGAGTCACTGTCAAGCACGAAACACGTTGCATACAAAATGGCAAGATTCACACAATGATATTGCATTACAAAATTACAGTAATAACAGGAAGGTACCATTAGTAAACTAATGTATTAAAGGGGTCATGAACTGCATCTGTACTGTTCTCTGAGGTCCACTTATAATGTTATCAAGGTTTTTACATCAAAAAACATCATTTAGAAGTAATAAGCAATTTTCTGTCCTGTTTTTAACCCCTCATCAGAACGCTCTGTTTGAATAGGCGTGGCGGATTGTAGACTCGGAAATAAATGCCCACTGCTATGATTGGCTAATAGTTGTGTATGTTCGACAACAGTGACATTCCTCATAGATGGACGCTACTGTGATTTAGATCAAAAACGCATAACTCAATACATATCAAACTATCTGTAAGAAGAGACAAAGCAATAGTGATCACGTAATGAAAACAGTCACTCACACTTGTGTGTTGCGACATTACAACATCGTCTTTTAGTTTCTATCTTTTTGAAAATCCCACATCGAATTGTGCCTTGTTTGTAAACAAATCTGCGGTAAAATGAAGTGAACAAAGGTTCAAGTTCTTACTGATGAGGTCTGGCACTTCATTAAAAATAAAGTTAAATGCGATTTCAAGTTTTCCTTTCTCTTTGGAGTGTTACAAGCTGTTCGTGAATAGATAAGATCCCTAAAGTTGCTAAGACTAAAGTCTCAAACCCAAAGAGATATCCTTTATAAAAGTTAAGACCTCCTAAAACGCCCCGTTTAAACACGCCCCCACATGTTTACGTCACAATGTGGGAAGATTTGCATAACGCCACCCAAATGTTCACGCAAAGAAAGAAGGCGTAACTTTATTGTTGCTGATACCGCCGCCGCCATGTCGTGGAGACGCTGTGTTTCGTTGTGAAAGCGAAACTACTTTGTTTGGTCTTCCAAAAGATGACATGACTAGAAATCAGTGGTTAAGTTGTATTTACAACAATAGACGCGTTTTCATTGCCCTTCAAATTGCGCAAATTGAAATTGCGAATTTAAAATGTGCCTAATGGAAACGCGTCAATTTCGCAAAAAAACGCACATATAACGCAAAAAAGTTTCTACGCTCGCATGAGGTGGTTTCAAGCAATGCGAAAAAGGAATAATTCACAAAACTGCAATGGAAATGTTTTTCCCATATTTACAGGTCACATGGCGTATGTAAAAAGTCATATGCTCATTCTTCAATGTACTATAACCTCCAAGAAACACATCATACGTGGCCGCTCTCCAGTATAATACAAAATAGTAATAAAAACTATAATAGCATTAATAATAAAAATTAAAATATGTAATAAATAAATGGTTTAAAATTAAGATTATGAAATGCTTTATTTGTCATTGTTAGGTCAAATGTTAAGAAACTATAGATTTAAATATATTAATATATTAATTAAATATATTGAATCAGTTTTTAAATGTTCTACTTTCATTTTAATTTTAGTTAAAGTTGTAGTAATTTTGTTATTTTTTCTTGTAGTATCACTGAGATAACTATTATTGTTTTTTAAATAATATTTTGAATTAGCTTTTAATTTTATATTTTCCATTTTCATTTTAGTTTGTTTTAGAAATGTTGTGTTTTTATCATTTTTAGAATTTTTTCATATACATATATTAATATAATATATATTTTTAATATAATATAATTTTAGTTTCAGTTTTATTTGTTAGTTCGTGTTAACTAATGAAGGTAACTAATGTTAACAAACTGAGCCTTACTGTAAAGTGTTACCAATGAAACATTGCATATAAAAACAGGAAAAGCTTTGTTGTAACTCCAAACATACTTATGCAATGCTATAAACGTTTAGCAAACATGACTAATCACGCTGCAAGCTGGTTCTTGGCCAGAATAATCTGCAATGTGGAGCAGGATTTCTGCCAGCAGACAAAGCTTTAGCAACATTAGCAGATGGGATCATGTGACCAGCGTATGACATCACTCACCCCAAACAGACATGAAGATTGCAAACACTAATGTCCCATAGTTATCGAATATACACAGTCTCTGTGGAGGAAAACCAATGCAGAAACACATTCTCAGCTTCAGAGCACTTCGCAAACAAAACAAACATCAGTTAAATCTTAGATCCGACACCAAATCCCACAATCCTCCAGAGGAGAGGCTGTGGGTTTGTGTGTGTTTGACTCACTTTAGACGACTCGCACGTGGTGTTCAGCCTCCAGTACGGACAGATTTGATCACACTGCGGACACATAATGATTTCTCCACCAATCTGAGGGTCACACACCTCTTTGCTGCCAAAAAAAGTGTCATAATCAGTCAAGTACATAAGTGCTGCACAAGTAAGACTGCACCATTTGAGGAAAAATCTTTTTTTTTTTCTAATACAAACTGCAATAAAAATTCAGGTTGATGTGTTGGTTTATAGGGTTGAATAATCTGCTATGTATTTGTATGTATAAAGACCCAATTTATACTGTGAATTAATATTATTTGGAAATTTTTTGGTTTCTATTACATTTCATAATTATGTTTTTTTCTACTGACAATAATACTGTACTGTTAGCAGCATTCTGTATTTATATGTATTTTAATACACTTTAATATAATATATTTATTGTAATATTTTCTATAATTAATTTAAAGTTTTACTATTTAGGTTTATTTGATTTTTTTTTATTTATTCATTTATTTATTGTAATTTATTTAATTTAGGCCAAAATGCTGTTCATATAGCCTATCAATATGGCTATAAAATAATAGAAACAGCAAACATATTTATAATTTTTAATATTTTTTATAGTAATAATACTAACAATTACTATTATTTTTACTAAATACAAAAAAGACTAAAAACAAAAGAATTAATATTTCACTTTAATTTTAATAATTTGTAATAATTAATATTAATATTTCACTTTAAATAAAAATAAAAAAGAAGTCAGTCTTTATCACACTGCAGTGATACTGTACTGTTAGAGGTTTTTATTTTATTTTTTAATCCAATTTTGTCTTTTTTTTTTTTTACAATTTATTTATTTGAATGTTCTGGCCAAAATACAATATGTCTATAAAATAATAATAACGGTAATACTACTACTACTACTACTACTAATAATAATTATTATTGTTACTATTTTTACTAAATAAAAACGTTAAAAAAAATACCATTATAATTTTTTACTTGGAAAAAAAAAAGTCTGCTGTACCTCCATGTGCTGCTCTCTCTGGTCGTGTATCCGTATATGAAACAACCGAGTCCGACTGCAGCAGCGAGAGTCAACATGACTGTGTAGAAACCCAACCAGGCGAAATAAATGCCGATCTTCTCACCAAAATACTTCCTGAAAGCAGAGGAGCATATTAACAAGCTCATCCATCCGGAGGGGATCAGAAGAAAACCCAGAAACGGCATGAACGCATCAACAGAATGACACACAAACACACCTGATCAGATCCAGCGGCTGCATCTTATAGAAGCTCTTGGGATGAGCCCACTCATTATACAGCAGAAACCGCTCATTAGGGCAATCAGGCTCTTTAGATTTCACATTAAATCTGCTCTGTTACAGAAATCACAAAAACAGTGGCAAAAGCACATCAATACTCATGAATCACTTCAGCTACTCTACATAAACTACATTCAGTTTAAATGCAGAACAGGGGCCAGAAAGGTGACAACATCAAGAAAGTTAAAATGTTAAACTTCCTAAGCTACATTATTCCTAAGTGCAATTCTGGAAAAAAGTTATTTTCATTAGAAAATCTTTGTTTTTTCTTAAGAAGAAAGTGCCAGGATTTGATTTTATCTTATTGTATGGCGATTCTAGACTCAACTGAATGATAAACACTTAAAAGGCACTGCCTGCAGATTAGAGCTGCACGATTATGACAAAAATCATAATTGTCGATTATTCCTTTGAAATTGTAATTGCGATTATTAATTACGATTAAATTAATGATGTTTACACCTTTGTTTGAAGCAAGTACATGGCATATTTTTATATGAAAATAAACAAGCTGAAAACACTAACTGAAAAACTTTTATTGCTTTTCTATAGTATTAAGCCTCAAATGTCAACTATACATTGGATTGGTTTCTTCTTTAAATAAAAAGGTAAAAATATGCATGGCATTATAATGTTATATACTAAAACTAAAATTAAAACAATGGAAAAACCCTTAACCCTTTAAACGATTAATTGCTGCTTTGAACGATTATGTAATTGTGGCATCGGTAATTGTAATTGCGATTAGAAATTAGATTAATTGTGCAGCCCTAAAGCAGATTATCATAATAATCACAGTAAGCGTGCAAAATTTCACAATGGGCCTTGTTCTTACAACATTCACCTGATATATATCACATTTTATTCCGTTATATGGAGTGATAAGAAGAGAAATCCAAAATCCCCTCTTTAAAAACCTTTAATATGTTAACAAAATGAAACACGAATGCTGAATCTGGCTTTATCCAGTGTTCAGATTCCTGTTCTAGAAAATGTATGCAAATTAGTACATATTTAATTACATAATGCCTCATTTGTATACGTAAACATAACATTTCAGAAAAGCTGTAATACAAAACAATTGTCTTAATATACTGTGATCATTCAGTGGTATTCAGGGTTATTATAATCGATCAAAAAAAACAACTAAAACCATTACATAAATAAAAAAAATTTTTGTACATGAAAAAATAAGCAAAAATGTAATTAACTGAAATTATAATTAGTCACCATATTCTAATTTGTTGAGATAGTGAATTGGTGGGTTTTTGTTAAACGTGAGCCAAAACCATCACAATTAAAAGAACCAAAGACTGTAATAGTAATATTTTACTTTAAAAGAATTTAATTTAATTTCAGATTTACTTTTTACTTAACTTGTTATTTAGTGCTTTTGACATTAGTGTATTTTTTTTTTCCAGTTTCAAAATGTCAAATTTTTATTTAACCAGCACACGGATGGTACTTACATCATGTAATGGATACGCAGCCTTGTACACGCCTCCATCCAGCAGCTTACTGATGCCAAACTTCTTCACGCTTCCTTTGATGTCATATGGCGCTCGGCTGAGGATGTAGTACGCCTGCAACCCACGGCATATCAGTAAAACACAGGTGAACAGTGAGACACACAGCGACTGGTTCAACGCACCATTCTGCTCCTCACGGCCGGCGTGAAGAACTGCTCTCTGTCCTTCACACAAAAACACTTCAGCTGATCCTTCCTGAAAGGAGCGGTGAAGAAGTCGGGCTCCTTGGCGATGACGTCCTCGCTGGGGTAGAAGTGGCGCGTGAAGCAGTTGTACGCGGATGACTGCTGGGCCAGATCGTTGGGCTGGATGGGCAGTTTGATGTGCAGGACTTCAGCGTAAGTGCACAAAACCTCAAAAGGCATGTGCACTTTCACATAGACAAGCTTCTCATCCACTACCTACAAAACACAGGGAGGAAACTCTCCCATCAGCACCACAGGAAGACGTGCATGCATCCAAAACAATAACATTCCTGCAGATAATATCAACAGGTTCAGACAGGACTCGCACTAACCTTCCTGAGAAGTCCATATATATGGATAAAACTTATATAAACCAGGCATGAGGAACGCAGAAGCAGAAGGAAAAACATCTCTATAGGAAGTCTTATTTAAATGCTGTGCAATTAAATGACTTACAGATTGTGTCGCTTCCAATTCCACACCCAAATTCATCAGGCTTCCTTCGAAAAACTCTCTGCGTCTTTGCTAGAGAATAATTGAGGAAAAAAGATATAATGTAGATTAAAAAAAACTCACTGATTTTGAGGCGTATGAATGACATTGTTGTAAAAATTATGTAAATAATGTTCAGTTTTTTGCACAGGTTGATCGTTTCGCTTCATAAGACTTCAATATATCGTTTGAAGTCACAGGGATTAATTTTGTGTTACCGAGGCATTATGTAATTAATTATGTACCAATTTGCATAAATTTCCAGAACAGGAATCTGAACACTGGATAAAGCCAGATTCAGCATTCTTGTTTCATTTTGTTAACATATTAAAGGCCTGTATCATACCTGTCAACCCTCCCATTTTTCCCGGGATTCTCCTGTATTTTACCATTCTATCCCATTATCATCCCGTTTAAATATTTTCCCATATTTCTCATCTTTCTATAAAAAATTTAAAAAATCCCACTGGGCGTATTTTATATGTTTGCTACATTCTCTTACAGTAAAATTCCCGTAATTTGTATGGGCCAAACCTTCATTATATGAATAATCACGACAACAAATTCCAAGGTTGTCCAGTTGCCAGATCTTGTATGAAACGCATCTTTCTCACACGATCGACGCATACAAATTTCAACCCATTTGTCCCCTCAACTTGGCAACCTACAACAGTGATGCTATTGACATGTGCGCAGTAGTACCGCGGGAAGGAAACAATGATCGCTGGTAGAAATGGGAGAAGACGACTCAGGTGGTGCGCTAGTGAAAAAAACTACATATACATGTAAATGTAAATTTACATGTATAATGAGATATAGCTTACACTTTAAAAGGCTATTTAATAGATTAAATATGAGCGCTGCAAGTTTCAAAGTCAGGTGCCGTGTTGCTTTGTTTACTGCGGTTACGGGGGAAACGGCTATATTCCTGGCGAAAAGCTCCATCTGCTGGCAGAGAATGAATTTGCGTTTTTCAATAAGCCCTTCTGCTCTGTTTACACCAAAGCCAAAAACGACCCTTATTTGTACGCAGAAAACACGCAGTTGTGAATGTGAACTGGTGGATCGACAAGAAGATAATGAATTATAAAACTCTAAAGATATAGCCTACACTAAGATATATTTATGTTACTAAATGACTATAATTGTTTGATAATAATTGTTTAAATTAATATAAAAATAATATAATATAAAAATTGTTACTTTTGACTCAGCCCACTCATTTCCCGTATTTTGGTACCCAAATGTTGACAGGTATGGCCTGTATGTGTTTTTTTGACTTTCAAAGTGTCACCCATAGACATGCATTTTATGAATCACCAAGGACCACAATTTCAGCTAAAAATCTTCTTTACTGTTTCTACTATTGAAGAAAAAATGGCATCTACATCTTGGATGGCCTGAGAGTGAGTATATTAACAGCTAATTTAAATTTTTAGGTGAACGATGCCTTTAAGGAAACAGTTACATGTGGTTTAGTGATTGAGGTTTTGAGTATAATGCATGTGAACATCTCAAATAAACATTTGAGCATCTCTCACATAAATATTTGATCTTTTTCAATTCAAAAGACGAAAATATGGACAAAATATCACTCAGAAATGTTCTTTGACAAGTTTCAAGATTTTTACCTAGTTAAGGCTGCTTAAAATCTATTTTCTAAATGCATATTACAGCATTTAGAAAATATTAAATATTACATTTATTTATTTTTTTTACTTAGCAAACAACATTTTATAAAACCAGGCATTTAAAGAGCAAGTTTGTTACAGAAAGCCTTATACAACGGAGGAGTTTGGGATTTATGAATAAAGAATTTGCCATTCTGAATCATAAAGTTTACAAACCTGTGGACTTCAGGATTTATATTCCGAATTTTAAAGTTTATGAAATTGTAGCCGTTCAAATAAAGAAGTCACTATTCAGAATGACAGTAGCCATTTACTTCCTTAGTATGGGAAAAAAACTATGCAAGTCATTGTCTACAGTCAACTGTTTGATTACCAGCATTCTTTAAAATATCTTCCTTTGTGTATCTTTTGAGCTCTCCCTTTAAGGTTATTGCTCAGATTACTAGCAAAGGGCTGGAAGTTTCTTTTAATTAACAGCTGAAGTAAATGAATGTGTGAAAGTGACTTTGACTTACTCTTCTCCTCATAACTGAGCCTTTTTTCTCAGATGCATTTTTAGACTCATCCTCATAGACCAAGACGAAGTCAATCCTTCTCTTTCCATCGTTGAAAAATAGTGAATCAGGGTTGCCATTGAATTCTGCCTGTGAACAGCAAACTGATGTTACAGAAAGCTCAAAATCATCTCCATAAAGTGACGCAAAAAAGTTATAAAAGTTCCTTATGAAATAGCTTTGAGCTACTGAAATAAACACTTATAAACACTGAGATTTGTAATGAACTTACTACAGCAATGAGTGTGTGTGTGTTTTGTCTAATAATATTTTGTGTTTATCAAGGTGGATTGAAAAGAAACAAACCCGTTCCACTTTTGGCACAGCTTGACCTTTTGGCATAGATTTGTATGTTGGCAACTCTTCAGAATAAACTGAAAAAAGCATATACAAAATATTACAATAAAGGTAACATTCAAAAGCCAATACATGTGAGTGACGGATCATCTGCAGTGAATGGGTGCCGTCAGAATGAATCCAAACAGCTGAAAAAAAAAAACACATGCAGCTTTTGGCTTCACAAGATGTTAACTGATGGACTGGAGTGGTGTGGATTACTTGTGGATTATTGTGATGTTTTTATCAGCTGTTCGTCATTCTGATGGCACCCATTCACTGCAGAGCATCCATTGGTGAGCCAGTCATGTAATGCTACATTTCTCCAAATCTGTTCCCATGAACAATCTCAATGGCCTGAGGGTGAGGACATTCCTTTAAATTCAACGCTAATGACATGAAGCACCAAACATTCTTACACTCAAACTAATCAAACTAATTCACACACAGCATGTGAACACTTTGGAATTCTCTGATTTAATGTTTACTTACAGCAAAGGGAAAACCCAAGCAAAACAAACCAGCCAGAGAGCAAAGCATAATGGGAAAAAATGAACTCAAATCAGATGTTGCTTGGCTAAGCGGAAAAAGTCTATAGCAATGGCCCGAAAACAGCCTGTACAGGGAAAACTCATCTGTCCAGGAACATCTGACTGACTTTATGAATAACACCTCCACAACAGACGCCCATTCCAGCATGTGAAATAAAACCATCCATAAAACACCCTCAGTGTATTTCAGACACATGTGTATTTGTGTATAGTGTTTATCAATACCATACATTATATATTAATAACAACTGTTATTACTAAAAACTTTATAAAATAAAATGTAATCACTTTTCATGTTGTTTGCAGCATGTCTATGCAGTTAAGCAACAGAATCAAACGTGGAGCAAATGAATGGTGATCATTATTCAGCTAAAAAAAAACGTTCTTAGAACATTTCTGCAAAGTTATGAACAAACATTCTTACAATAACATTAATACAACATTCGTTGGAA
Source organism: Sinocyclocheilus grahami (assembly GCF_001515645.1). NCBI lineage: Eukaryota > Metazoa > Chordata > Actinopteri > Cypriniformes > Cyprinidae > Sinocyclocheilus > Sinocyclocheilus grahami. The sequence goes on along the minus strand of NW_015505727.1, from coordinate 498,638 downwards.
GTTATCTCGTGTTTAAAAATGTTCTCAAAACATTAGCGCAAAATCATCTTTCATGCAAGCATAATGTTTTTCCTAAAACGTTTTAGCTGGACGTCCATGTAACGTTTATTTTGAAAGTTACTTGTTTCAGAACGTTCGAAGAACATTTAAAAAAGGTAACATTCCCATAATGTTTGCAAAATGATACAATGGAACGTTCTCTCCGCGTTCACATAACCAAGAAAAACTTGTTAAAACAGTTTAAAAATGAACGTTCAGAGAACATCCAAAAATAACGTTACGCAATGTCAGCAAAATGTTCTTAGAGCATATTTTTTGTTAGCAGGGTAAGCATTACAGTAGACATATAACAAAATACACACACTAAACACCTGCATGCAATTAATTATAATATAAATGAATACTAATATCAGTTAGTGACATCTTTTTACACTTGGTATTGGGTACGTCAAGTCATATTATATTTTTCTGTCACTGGTTAATTCATCTCTCTGTTTAAACTAGCAACTATGTATACTGTTTGAGTAAATTATTAACTTATAAAAAAACCAACGCATTTGCGCACTAGGAACCATGTCTGTGTCTTCGCTCTCACACGGAGGGATTTGAGTAACGGACGCGTGTAAAGACCGGATTGTTTTACGACTTTCAATAATTATTTTTATCCCTATCAGATGTTCTGTTATCCTTAAATGTGTATGTTTAATGTTTAATAAATGCGATTGTTTTATTTAGTGAAACTAATGGTGATCCTAGCACGCAAAAGCATCAGTATGTGTCTACAAGCACACCATATGCAAATATCACGCAGAAAGGGATGCATATCACTAACGTTACCCTAAAAACCACCCTTACAGAAACCCTCGTGCATTTTAATTTATATTAGATGTTGTTCAAAGTAGATAATGCCCATGTATATTTTAAAGGAATACAATACGATCCATTGTAGACGAATCATCAAGTGAAGCCTTGATGCTCCAAATATGTATATTTTATATGGAGATAAAAAAGTATAATATTCAGCTAAAGGTTCTCTATAGTTTTGTAGAAAGTGGTTTAAGAAATAGGTATGGTTAAATATATTTCATTTGTCTCGTATGAATATTCCCATTACGATAATAAAAATGCATTTAAATTATATCGTTTTATGAAAATTGTTTTTACTCACATAAAATAACACTTTGGTGCCCTCTGGTGGTGAGTGTTACTTATCGTAATGGTACAATCGGAAGTGCAGTTTTCTGCTCGGTCCACCAGGAGGCAGAAGCGGCTTCAGTTTCAGACAAGAGGCCTTCAAATAATTGACAACATGACAAAGGGGTGGTCTATTAGTAAACGGTTATAAAGATGGGGTTTACAGGCCATAGACTTTGACTGCATGGAAATATGTTCTAATAAATAATAGTAGTGTTTGGTTTTGCACACCTTGAAATATCTTTAAAAATGTTGGTGGAACTGAATTTTATTACATTGTGTTTGCTCAATATAAAAACTCCCTCTCAAATAATCAGATTTTCATAGGTAAGTTATTTTATCTTGGAAGAATGGTGTGTGAGAGAGATATCTGATCTGTTGTCAGTTTTTTAGATGAGGAAGTCTGTCAGACTTTCTGTGAAAAGTATAATTTTCAATGTGATCACAAGCAATATGATAAGTTACTGAATTGTATGTTTTTCATGTTTCTTTGATTGACAATGCCCAATGTAACTGAAGCTCTTCATTTACCATCTTTTAAAAAACGGTCAAGACTTTATTAGGATTAATTTCCCAAAGACAGATTTCTATGACATAAGTCATAGATCCTCTTCTGAATATTGTTAATTCCTCATTATCATTAGGATATGTCCTATAAACTGGCTTATTTATAAAAAAGGACCAAACCTGACCATCAATAATACAGACTCGACACACAGTGGACGATACAATACTGTAAATGTAAATTTGCTGAATGTCCAGTGTGAGTACTTGTAATCTTGTGAACGTCCAGAGTGGGTACTTGTTAATCTGCTGGGTGTCCAGTGTCAGCTCTTGTTACTCTTGTGGAGTCCAGTGCAAGTACTGGGTTTTCTTCTGGACCTCCAATGTGAGTACTTGTTAATCTGCTGGACATTCAGGGCAAGTACTTGTTACCCTTGTGTACATCTAGTGTGAGTACTTGGTAATCTGCTGGATGTCTAGTGCGAATACATGATAATCTTCTGAACGTCCATTGTGAGTGCTTGATAATCTTTTCATCTAGTGTGAATACTTGGTCAATTGCTGGGCATCCAGCGTGAGTACTTGTTAGTCTTCTGGGCATCCAACGGGAGTACTTGTTAGTCTTCTAGGCATCCAGCGTGAGTACTTGTTAGTCTTCTAGGCATCCAGCGGGAGTACTTGTTAGTCTTCTGGGCATCCAGCGGGAGTACTTGTTAGTCTTCTAGGCATCCAGTGGAGATGGTCCAGCACATCTCAATTTAAAATGTTGGTAAAATGTCTCGGTCCGACTACCAATTATCATATTTCTCACTGTGTTTGTGCTGTTTAAGCACAGTAGACTTCAACTTCTACACACAGCTAGTGTGAAGTAAACAGGTAATGGGTAAAATACAGACATGTGGCGTTTTGTTAGTGTTGTGGCCTACAGTAGATGTTTGCACACATGCATTTAACGTTGCCTGCATCTGAAACTTGTAAAATAGAGAAGTTTAAATCTGCAGCTTTTCAAATCTTGAACTGTAAACCACACATTCTACATCACACATTTTTTTCTTCAGATGCCCCAAAAAACACATCATTGTCAGCGTTTCCTTCCAGCTCAGTGAGGGAGGGCAAACCAGTGACTCTGAGCTGCAGCACTGATGCAAACCCAGCAGAGCTCAACTACACCTGGTACAGAGAAACCAAATCTCAATTTGAGCTCCTCCAGCCTGGATATAATCACACCTATATTGTGACAAACCCTACACATGGTGCATGGTATGGCTGTAATGCTCAAAACCAGCATGGCCAATGAAACGCTACAGTTCAAGTTGATGTTCAGTGTGAGTACAAAGACAGAACTCAAATTAATTTAACCTGATGAACTTGATCTGATCCATGATAACATAAATACTGTGAACATGGTATAATAACTGCAGCAAACACATACAGTAACAATACTCCAGATTGCATTGCATTTTAATGTAAAGTGCGCTGTTTACGGTGAAAATAAATGCAAATAAACATGAAAAAGTTGCAAATTTATAATAAAAGCATGAAACAAATGTATATTTTTCCACACAGTCAAAATATGACTTTCATCACTGAAAAGACACTACTAAGGAGTTGCAAAAAACCCACAAAAGCATGTTTAAATTACTTCAACTTGACATCCCTGCAAACAAGCCTGCACTGGCCCTTTACAGGCTCACTTAGGGCTAGCCTTAGGGCCCCCAGCGGGCTGCCAGCGCAGGGCCCCTGAGAATTTGCTCATTGGCAAAACGTTGGCCCCTTAGCGCTGGCCTTGCACAAGCAGCCTTCACCTAGCCCCCCAGGAAGCCCTCACTATGCCCACACAGGGCCCGCACTATTAATCTACAACAATACATCTGATTCACTTTAAATACTTTCCAGCTACTATAACTTAAGTCTTTGGGAAAAACAGTTATTATACATCTGAAATGGATGCAGTCACCACATAACTAATGTCTGTATTGTCAAAAATGTACAGTAGTCAAAAGGGATTTCAAATCAATTTATTAAATACAAAACAGAAAACATTCAGTTCAGGTTAATACAGCTACATATAGCCAAAAATGTAAATACACAAAAGTAAAAAAAATAAATAAATGAAAGAAAGCAAACAAAGCAATGTAAGACTATAGGATTTCATCATGTGAAAGTTGATGTGTGCAAAAGTCTTATCTGTAGTACATCAATGTCCAAACACTGTCCATAGCTGAAGTTGACTGATAGCAAATTAATAATCCAACCTCTTGT
>NW_015505727.1:401371-493557 GCF_001515645.1 Sinocyclocheilus grahami | reverse complement strand
AAATCAATTTATTAAATACAAAACAGAAAACATTCAGTTCAGGTTAATACAGCTACATATAGCCAAAAATGTAAATACACAAAAGTAAAAAAAATAAATAAATGAAAGAAAGCAAACAAAGCAATGTAAGACTATAGGATTTCATCATGTGAAAGTTGATGTGTGCAAAAGTCTTATCTGTAGTACATCAATGTCCAAACACTGTCCATAGCTGAAGTTGACTGATAGCAAATTAATAATCCAACCTCTTGTAATGAAAACACACCACAGCTCTCAAACACCAGAAAATAAATAAATGAAAGAAAGCAAACAAAGCAATGTAAGACTATAGGATTTCATCATGTGAAAGTTGATGTGTGCAAAAGTCTTATCTGTAGTACATCAATGTCCAAACACTGTCCATAGCTGAAGTTGACTGATAGCAAATTAATAATCCAACCTCTTGTAATGAAAACACACCACAGCTCTCAAACACCAGACTCTTCCTAACCAGGAACAATCAAAAATAGTCCAGACTATGGTCCCACGTCGAAAAGAACTTTAAATCCATATTCAAACTGGACCATGATGTGGTGTTCTCACCAATAAAGAGTCCTTCTAAAATTAATACAAATACATGGTCTTAAACTCTTAGCTTCAATCCAAACATAGCCCATACATACATGTAACATCTCTGCAAAAATCATCCACAATGAACACTTAAAAAAAAAAAAAAAAACACACAACTCCTTACATTAGACTGGGCTTGAAATGACACATTTCCCAAGCAGGACACAGCACAATGTGCTCAGCAGGTGAGCCATAAGTAACTCCCTCTTCTTCTTCTTCTTCTTCTTCCGTTTTTTGGCGTGTTACATCCTGTGTGCATATCGCCACCTACTTTTGCTGTTATGCAGTCATGGTTTATTTATCAATTTATTCCTTGTTTTTGCTTTTCCTGTTCTTACACCCGTATATACACAAATATTCCTACTTAAATAATTATTCGATGCTCCATCCCATTCCTTCTCCCCAGGCTCCACCTGGCGCTGCGTGTTCAGCTCCTCCAGACTAAATCCGTGGTCCCTACAGATCCAGAATAGAATAGAGCATCGGCATTCTATATTTTAAATCCTTTCACTTAACCCAGAAGTATATATGTATTTTATTAATATCATGTATCCTTCTCTATCTCTGTTAAACTCATATCCTAATAAGTATTCCAAATCCTTATTTACCTTACCTTTCTTGTTTAAATATGATATTAATTCCTTTCTTTCTTCATCATACCTTGTACAATTATATATTACATGCTCCACTGTTTCTTTCTCCCCACAATTCCCACACAGCCCAGTCTCATGTATTCCAGTTATGAACAGTGAAGCGTTCAATCCCGAGTGTCCAAGTCTCATCCTGGTTATAATAACCTCTTCTTTTCTATTTCTACCACTTACACTTCTTTTAGTATTAACCATTTTTTTAATATTATATAAATGCCTTCCCTTATTACCTGTATTCCATATACCCTGCCATTCTTTAATAATATTTTCCTTAATGATAGTTTTAATTTCACATTTACTTAAAGGAACATTAAAATCTATTACTTCTCTTCCTAAAGCATTTTTTGCTAATTCATCAGCAGATTCATTACCAGTTATTCCCACATGTGCTGGCACCCAGCAGAATCCAACTACCACACCTTTTCTTTGTATACGCCATAATAATGTAAATATTTCACACAACAAATCTTCTCTAGAAGATTGCCGAGTAATCAATGATGTTAAAACAGAAGCAGAGTCAGAGCATACCACTACTCTGTCTGGTCTTACTTCCTCTACCCATGTTAGTCCTATTATGATAGCAACCATTTCAACAGTATATATTGACAATTTAGATGTTAATCTTTTAGTTATGGATATTTTAAAATCTGGAATATATATTCCTACTCCTGTAAGCCCTGTTTTGGGGTCTTTAGATCCATCAGTATAAATGTGCATACTTGCATAAAATATTTCCTGAATATACTTATTTACATTATATTTAATACTACCCATTTCCTCCCATTCTCTTTTCTTATCCAATATCTCTAGATCAATTTTAACATCAGGAATTATCCATGTTGGCACCTCTCCCCATACAGGTGACACACTACATTCTATATTTGTTATCTGATATTTCTCTGCTAACTGATTTATATTCCATCCATATCCTCTCCCTTTGTTATTTGAGTATTCCCAGCAATTATTTAAAATATCTTTAGCTATATGTTTTCCAGAATAACTCTTTAAAGACAACCAATATACCAAAGACAATTGAACTCTCCTCAAGCTCAATGGCATTTCATTTGCCTCTACTAATAACGCATTGATTGGTGTTGTTTTAGTTGCTCCTAAGCATATTCTAAGAGCTCTATACTGTATCCTATCTAGACTCCTTAATAATGTTTCTGATGCTGAACAATAAATCATGCATCCGTAATCTATTATAGATCTTATCAAAGCTTGATATATTGTTAACATTGATTCTTTTTCAGCACCCCATTCTTTTCCAGCTATTGCCCTCATCACATTTAAAATCCTCCTGCATTTTTTATCTATTTCCTCAACATGCTTTTTCCAGGTATATCTCGCATCTAACCAAATTCCTAGATACTTAAAAACCTTTACTTGCTCTAAAGGTTTTCCATACAATAGTAGTTCAATATCTTTAGAAACTTCTTTTTTCCTACTGACCACCATATAACATGATTTATTTGTTGACATTTTAAAACTCCATTCTATACTCCATTTTTCCACCTTTTTAATAGCTGTTTGCATACTTGAAATCACTTGGGATACATTTCGACCTCTCTTCCAAATAGCACCATCATCAGCATATAACGCACATCCCACACCATATCCTAAATTGTCAAAAATATCATTAATCATAATGTTAAAAAGAATTGGACTTATTACACTCCCTTGTGGAATACCATTTTCTGCCTTAAAAACTGATGACTGGCACGCTCCTACTTGTACTAAAAATGTTCGTTCAAATAAAAACTGAGATAACCAATTATACATTTTACCATCTATTCCTATCATTGCTGCTTTAATTAACAACCCTTCTCTCCATATTGTGTCGTATGCTTTTTCTATATCAAAATATACTACTACCATAATTTCTTTCATTTTTATTGCCTTCTCTATTTCGTTACTGACTTTTATTAATGCATCCATAGTTGATCTTTTACCTCTAAAGATATTTACATATTTACATAATTTACCTTTCTTTTCTAACTCATAAGATCATCTGTGAACTATAATCTTTTCCATTAATTTTTGAAGTTAAGAAGTTAAAGCAATTGGTCGATAACTTCCTGGGTTTGTTGGATTTTTAGTAACTCCCTCTACCCACATGGCTTTACTTAAGGAAACCTAAAACACCCTAGCACCCCTAGTGGTAAGGAATTCTTATTTATAGGCTCGTGTCTGTTACACCTCAAATATGGCTTGCGAGATCCACTTTCCTGCAGAGCTTAGCTCCAACTTTGATCAAACTCACCCAACTGTGATTTTCTAATGATCATGAAGACATTGATTAGCATGCTCAGGTGTGTCTGATTCAGGTTAGAACTAAACTCTGCAGGAAAGTGGATCTCGTGAGCCAGATTTGAGGATCACTGGCCTGTATGAAACAACAGATTCTGAAAAGGCCTCTTTTGGTTTGTGCCATTCCCCTTCAATTGAGTGGCTAAAGAATGGCCAGTCAATGTTGTTTGTATTCTCCTAGTTGAATTACAGGGCTGCCTACACAAAACCTGCATGGGCCCAAAGGATACAAAAGTTGCTCTGGGCCTAAACGGGCTGGCCCACACTGGGCCATCATAGGATTAATGTGGACAGTCCGCTAGTGTGGCCTGCTCACAGAGAGCCTGTGGTGAGCCCAAAGCTGTGGGCCTCACCTGGGCAAGCCCAGTCTGGGCCTGTTTAGGTTTGGTGTGGGCTGGCCCTAGCCCACTGTGTCCACAAAAAGCCAGCATGGGCCCCGCAGGGATGTGTTTGCAGGGATGTAAATTGCATGCAAATTTTAACGCTTTATAAGTTGCAAAATGAAAATGTATAACACAAATTGATTTGATATAGGTAACATGTCCAAGCAGAAATGGTAGCAAAATGATCATTTAAATGCTATTTGTTAGAACACTTAGGATTGCATTTTCATCACGACGCCGTGGGATATTTGTAGCAAAATTCAGTGCGGCTTTGAAAATGCATTCCGAGCTGACCACGCCCACCCTCCGTCAATCATTGCTTCAAGGCGGGGATTGGCAGAAGTGTGTTCCGTTTGGATCGTTCGAAACATGGTGGCTGGAGATCTGATAAGATCATTGAATTCACTGGCAGATGAAGTGGAGCGTGAACAGAGAAATATATGAAGCGTACTCCATGCTAAAATCAAACATTCGAATGACCGACCGACCGATCGAACATCAAATCTACATTCAATCTCCTTGGGGCATGTCGTAAGGTTGTCTATGATTGGTTGGGGGATTATTATTCTTGTCTTTGCAAGAACTGTTCATGTTAACTCCGCAAGGCTGAGTTTTTTCTTCGCTGTTCCCACAGCGTTGTTCTATACAGTCCCCAAAAGTGTCAGCTTCTGACGCCATGTCGAGTGACCGTCCTTGAGAGGGAACATCTCTGGTTACTGTCGTAAACCTCGGTTCCCTGAGAGACGGGAACGAGACATGGCGTAGGCTGCCGTGTTCACTGCTCAGGTCTGCTGTGCTGTTGGTTTAGTCGGAAGATTCTGAGCTTATGCCGCCAAGATGGCGCATTATATAGCGGCAAGGGCCCCGCCCCTATTCGCCGTCTTGGCTGGCATTGGCCAGTGAGAGTTGCAACTTCACTGGTGTTGTGCAATAAGATTTCAGATAGATTTAGGAAGGAAAGGAGTCCCCAAAAGTGTTAGCAGGGAAGGCACAGCTTCCCCAAAATTTTGAGGTGAAAATGGGAGGAGGACGATTTAATGTTAATAAAATTCACAATTCATTTCAGTTCATGTCTCAGAATGTGTATTTTTTGTTTGTAAATTCACAGCTGTAATAACATACCATACCATGTTAATGAAGCTGGAAAGCGCAGCTTTTCTATCGCAAATGTGCCGAATCTGCTGATGTAATTACAACTGCTAGGTGATAGAGAAGGGGAGGGGGAGGCCGGGGAGTGCCTCTGTTGGTAAAAAAAAAAAAAGAGCCAATCAGCATTGAGTGTTCATTTTACAATAGCTGAAAAGTATTTAAAGTGAAACAGATGTATTGTTGTAGATTAATAGTGCGGGCCCTGTGTGGGCATAGTGAGGGCTTCCTGGGGGCTAAGGAATCTCTGATCTGAACTTCACAAACTGTGACTGCCACAAACTTTTACAAACTGAGAAAGTCTCTCAGTTTGTAAAAGAAGAAAAAGAGAAAAAAAATCCTTCCGCTATACTTCTATACTCTACTTTTCCTTAATTTTTCCCCATTCTAATATCTAAAATTTTGTAGGCTACTAGCTATTCTCGTGTTTATTGCCTCTATGATGAATCTGCCAAATGAATAAATGTAAATGTTTACAGTATTACACTTACTATACAGGCCTAAGTATATAGCTGTAGAAGTGAGCAGCTCGTATTGCTGACTTCACAGACACAGTATTACATACAGACACCAGTATTTTGCTGAAATCTCTTCTGCTTTCGGCTTCTGTCAGTATTTTGGGCAAGAAAACATGCTTGCTGACTATTTAGTCCTCAATGTCCCACATTCCTTATTTGAAGTACACCGTAAAACAGAATTCAGAACATGAGAAGTGTTACCGTAATACAATGTTGACATGTAATATCTCAAATCTGAAATACAAAAGTCGAGAAGAAATAAAATGCATGTTTCCTGTACATAGTGTTCTCGAATTGCAGTTTTAATACAATTCAACGTATTCCTGAGCATTGAGAATTATTATCAACATGAGCACTGAACACTGGATCTCACAAGACAGTGATTTGTTTCAAGCAAATATAAAGAAATGTGTTGAATATTCAGAAAGCTTCATACTAATTTGCATAGATTTCTCAGTCAGGCTACTGTCACTAAAGTTCTGACTAAAGGAGAAGTGGTGAATCTCTAATACGAGTTAAACTGTGCCATTTTCACACACAGTTCTCCCTTCATTCAGAATTTCTGTCATCTTCAACTCTCTTCTCTGGTAAGTCATTTACACACAACACAGAAAAACTTACACTTACTCCTGTAGGTTTGAGATTTTGAAATGCTAAAGGTTTGAAACATGTTCAAGATAAGCGTGTCCTGTTTTTCTTTTTTCAAATCTTTACTATTGTCAGAGATGGGTAATAACTGAACTGGATTACATAATCAGATTCTAAAATTCAAGTACTCGTGATTAGAGTATATTACATTTTATAATGCTCATAATCAGATTACAGTTACTTTTTTATGGATTACATGATGATTACATATTCACACAAGGGCAGTAAATCCTTCATAATTTATTGATTCTCCCTAATTCTTTTTTATTTTATTTTAAATTTTCCTTTCTAAAAATCCCACTTTGTGTAATGCCATTTAGCTTTGACTATATTCACAAAATAGAATGGCTGTGTAAATGTCATGTAAATAAATTTGTAAACCATGCATCTGGATTTGGGTAAAAAAGAAAACACTCCTCACGCACTATGTTAAACTCTATGTGCTCATCATATCCAGCAATCTTCAGTAACTGTTGATTCTGGAAGTCTGGACTAAAATTTTGAAACCTGAAAGACTTTTGGGTGGGTAATGTCATTGCTGTTTTCATGTTTGTTCATGTAATGCAGGGATTCCCAAATGTTTTTGTCAACCAAACATGAAAACATTTGACATTACATATTTATGTGAAATATCGCTGAAAAAGTTTCAATCATTTAACAACACATTCGCATGTTCACAGTTTGATGTGGCTTAATGGTCATATTAACATTCAGTTAAACTAATTAAATATTTCTATTTTTAGTGTTCAAGTGTTTAAATAATTTATTTTACATTTTTATGATTTATTTAATTACTAACTTTTTATCACCTCGCAAACCCTTAATGTAAAGTTCTTACATTAAACCCAGTTTGGGAAACCCTGGATTTATGTAACGTTTAATGAATTTAATGATGTTAATAATAAAAAAAAAAGGAATATATTTTCTTTCTCTTTGCATTTTATATCATTATGATACATTTTATGGTAGGTTTAAAACAAGTTAGATAAAAGTAATCTAAAAAGTAGTCTGAATACATTACATTAAATGAGTAACCTAGATTACGTTACTAAATGCAGTTTTTAACATGTAATATGTAATCAGCAATCAGTAATGGACTACAAATGGTAAGTAATCTACTCAGCTCTGAATATTGTTCTGTGTTTTGATGTAAAAATTACTGTAGGACTTTAGAAATAATGAGTTTATACCAACATATGAGCTATAAATTCATACAAAAAGGAAATCATTTATTACTTATTAGGGCTGTCAAATCGATTAATCGTGATTAATCACATCCAAATTAAAAGTCTGTTTACATATATGTGTGTGTACTGGATATATTTATATATACACATGTATATATAAATACACAACATACAGTTAGGTCCATATATATTTGGACACAGGCACAATTTGTATTATTTTAGCTGCTGACCAAAACATTTTCAAGTTACAGTTATATAATGAATATGGGCTTAAAGTGCACACAGCTTTAATTTGAGGGTATTTTCATCAAAATTAGAGGGAAGGTTAAGGAATTACAGCTCTTTTATATGTACCTCCCCCCTTTTTCAAGGGACCATAAGTAAATGGACAACTGACTCATAAGCTGTTTCATGGACAGGCGTGGGCTATTCTTTCGTTATTTCTACATCAATTAAGCAGGTAAAAGGTCTGGAGTTGATTCCAAGTGTGACATTTGCATTTGGAAGCTGTTGCTGTGAACCACATCATGCAGTCAAAGATTCTCTCCATACAAGTGAAACAGATGACTGTTAGGCTTCAAAAACAAAACTAACCTATCAGAGAGATAGCAGGAACATTAGGAGTGGCCAAATCAAGTTTGGTACATTCTGAGAAAAAAAAAAAAAAAAAAAAGGCACTAGTGAGCTCAGCATCATAAAAAGGCCTGGGCGTTCACACAAGACAACAGTGGTGGATGATCAGAGGATCCTCTCCATGGTAAAGAAAAACTCTTTCACAACATCCAGCCAAGAGAAGAACACTTTCCAGGAGGTAGACATGTCACTGTCAAAGTCTACAATCAAGAGAAGACTTCACCAGAGCAAATACAGAGGCTTCACCACAAGGTGCAAACAAGGCCTGATTAGACTTTGCCAAAAAAAACATCTAAAAAAGCCAGAGCACTTCTGTAAAAGCATTCTTTGGACGGCTGAAATTAAGATCAAACTGTATCAGAATGACAGGATGAAAAAAGTATGGAGAAGGCTTGGAACAGCTCATGACCCAAAGCACACAACATCATCAGTGAAACATGGAGCAGTGTTATGCATGAGCGTGCATGGCTTCAGTGGCTCTGGGTTACTGGTGTTTAGTGATGATGAGACAAGACAGAAGCAGCCGGATGAATTCTGAAGTTTACAGGGATATACTGTCTGCCCAGATTCAGTCAAATGGAGCAAAGTAGATTGGGCGGCACTTCATAGTACAAACGGATGATGACCCAAATCAGTCTCCTGATCTCAACCTGATTGAGAATGCATTTCACTTGCTGAAGACAAAACTAAAGGCAGAAAGACCCACAAACAAACAACAACTGAAGTCAGCTGCAGTAAAGGCCTGGTAAAGATAATGTCCATGAGTTCCTGCAAAATTATTATCAACAAAATATTAAAAATGAACATTTGATTTATGATTATATTTTTTTGTCCAATTACATTTGAGCCCTCGAAAATGGGGGGACTGTGTATGAAAATGGTTGTAATTCCTAAGCATTTTATGTAATAAAGCAGCCGGATGAATTCTGAAGTTTACAGGGATATACTGTCTGCCCAGATTCAGTCAAATGGAGCAAAGTAGATTGGGCGGCACTTCATAGTACAAACGGATGATGACCCAAATCAGTCTCCTGATCTCAACCTGATTGAGAATGCATTTCACTTGCTGAAGACAAAACTAAAGGCAGAAAGACCCACAAACAAACAACAATTGAAGTCAGCTGCAGTAAAGGCCTGGTAAAGATAATGTCCATGAGTTCCTGCAAAATTATTATCAACAAAATATTAAAAATGAACATTTGATTTGATTATATTTTTTTGTCCAATTACATTTGAGCCCTCGAAAATGGGGGGACTGTGTATGAAAATGGTTGTAATTCCTAAGCATTATATGTTATATTTTTTGCTTAAATACATATAAACATTTAAACTAAAGCTTAAAGTCTGCACTTCAATTTCATCTTGATTGTTTTATTTTCAATATTTTTCTGGTGGCATACAGAGCCGAAATTATGAAAATTGTGTTAGTGTCCAAATATATATGGACCTAACTGTGTATATATATATATATATTCATATGTATGTATTTTGTAAAATGCAGTGAAATCAAGAATCTGTGATTTGTTAATTCCCTTTAACTTTTAATTGACAAAAGTACAAAGAAACTTTCAATTTCACCATAAATGGTCAATTTCACCGTTTGTACTTTACAATGTTTTCACTGAAAGTTCCAATGTTTTCACTGACCAGCTTAAATGTATTTTGTAAATATAAACAAGAAAAAAGTATGGAGAAGGCTTGGAACAGCTCATGACCCAAAGCACACAACATCATCAGTGAAACATGGAGCAGTGTTATGCATGAGCGTGCATGGCTTCAGTGGCTCTGGGTTACTGGTGTTTAGTGATGATGAGACAAGACAGAAGCAGCCGGATGAATTCTGAAGTTTACAGGGATATACTGTCTGCCCAGATTCAGTCAAATGGAGCAAAGTAGATTGGGCGGCACTTCATAGTACAAACGGATGATGACCCAAATCAGTCTCCTGATCTCAACCTGATTGAGAATGCATTTCACTTGCTGAAGACAAAACTAAAGGCAGAAAGACCCACAAACAAACAACAACTGAAGTCAGCTGCAGTAAAGGCCTGGTAAAGATAATGTCCATGAGTTCCTGCAAAATTATTATCAACAAAATATTAAAAATGAACATTTGATTTATGATTATATTTTTTTGTCCAATTACATTTGAGCCCTCGAAAATGGGGGGACTGTGTATGAAAATGGTTGTAATTCCTAAGCATTTTATGTAATATTTTTGCTTAAATACATATAAACATTTAAACTAAAGCTTAAAGTCTGCACTTCAATTTCATCTTGATTGTTTTATTTTCAATATTTTTCTGGTGGCATACAGAGCCGAAATTATGAAAATTGTGTTAGTGTCCAAATATATATGGACCTAACTGTGTATATATATATATATATTCATATGTATGTATTTTGTAAAATGCAGTGAAATCAAGAATCTGTGATTTGTTAATTCCCTTTAACTTTTAATTGACAAAAGTACAAAGAAACTTTCAATTTCACCATAAATGGTCAATTTCACCGTTTGTACTTTACAATGTTTTCACTGAAAGTTCCAATGTTTTCACTGACCAGCTTAAATGTATTTTGTAAATATAAACAAATTTTGATGTTGATGGCTGCAACCCACTCCAAAAAATTTGGGACAGAGGCAAAATAAAAGTGAAATGGTTATAGAATACCCAAGTTGAACTGTTTTGAATGCAGGTGAATTGGTAAGGTGAGGGGGATCATGTTTGGATAAAAAAAAGAGCATCTCAGTCTACCATTGGCATGGAGGCATATACTGGGATTGTACAGAGACATATACTGGCATCAAGATGACGTCTTTCATGGGAAGTTCATAGTTATTAGATCAAGGCAATGCCAGGTCTCATTCTGCATGTGCTACAACAGCGTGATTTTGTAGACACATTTCTATTGAAAATGTATGGCCCATCATGAAAAAGAGAATCAGACAATAACGACTATGGGCTGATGAGCAGCTGAAGTCTTGTATCGAGTGAGACAAAACTTTAACAATTAGTATCCTCAATTCTCAAATGATTAAGCATTGTAATTAAAAGGACAGTTGAAGTGACAGTGTTAATCATGCCTCTGTCCCAACTATTTTAGAATGTGTTGCAGCCATCAAAATCTAAATTTGTTTATAATTACAAAACAAAATGATGTTGTCCAGTGAAAACATTGGAAATCTATTCTCTGTACTTTTGTCAATTAAGTAAAGTTTAAAAAGAATGAACAAATCACATATTCTTGATTTTTATTGCATGTTACAAAATGTCCCAACTTTTTTGGAACTGGGATTGTAACATGTATGTGTGTATTTATATATACAGTAGATATATATAATACACAAACAAATATTATATAAACAAGCTTTTATTTTGGTTGTGATTAATCGCGATGAATCAACCCGGCAGCCCTTTATACATACACAATTTATTTATTTATTCATTTGTTTGTATATTCTGCTGTAAGGTGGAGTGCATGTAAATGATGGAAACATTGGTGACGTTCCTCCTCACTGGATCTCTGATACAAGGTCTCATTCTTATGGATTATTCCTCTTTTTAACAAGCTGAATTATTATTATGAAAGCACTTACATGAGATTGAAGAGCAATAAGTGCTGCAGAAGTTTGTTCTGAATATCGACTTTGTATGATTACTTCTTTTGTCTGTTTGTGTTCATTTTAGGTGTTTTTTGTGGCTTCAGTATCAATCTGCCGCTGAGAGTAGAAGCTCTACATGGATCCTGTGTTTTCATACCCTGCACATTTGACATCGATCAACAGTTTAACGGTTACCTCACTGATCGTGCAAAGAGAATATGGTTTAAGGGTGTAACACCAGTGTTTGTCTCCAGCAGCCCCAACACTGGACTGTTAAAAGGAGAAATATTTGGCACTGCTACACAGAAAAACTGCACCACACGCTTCGATAATGTCAGTCAGAGTCATAATGGGTCATATTACTTCAGACTTGAAGATGATAAAGTGCGGTATAACTACAGAGAACCTACACACTCCCAAGTTCAAATTGCCGTCTTAGGTGAGTGTTATATTGATCATGCTGCTTCTAGAGTGTGACTCGACACAAATTAAAAAGAAATCTACTACTGAACAATATGTACCTTCATTTTTGGATATAATAATCCATATGATCTTGTAATATCTCTATGTGTGTTTCAGGATCTCCACCCAAACCCACACTGAGGGTCTTTAAGGATCAGCAGGAGGTGATGAAGATGGTGGAGGTGATGGAGGGAAGTTCAGTGAGTCTGCGCTGCTCTACTAAGATCTTCTGTCCGTCTCGTCCACCATCTCTCAGATGGAGCTCATCTCTCAATGAGAACGTCACAGAACAGCAGTATCAGAACCAAACTGAGCTCATCTCTGATCTGAACTTCACTGTTTCTCACCGTCATCATAGAGTCACTTTCACCTGCACTGCAACACACCAGCTACAGCAGCCGAGCACAACACAAGAGTCCCGGATGCTACTAGTTCAGTGTAAGACAGGAATTGAATCAATCTATGCTCAATGATCAACTATAATATTATAAAGTAATTGCCTGAATGATTTTCTCCTCCATCAGATGCTCCTAAAAACACATCGGTGAGGATAAATCCAGCTGGTTTAGTTCTAGAGGGTGGTTCAGTGACTCTGAGCTGCAGCAGTGATGCAAACCCAGCAGTGAACTACACCTGGTACAGAGACATTGAAAGACCTCTGAATCCAGTTCAGACCGGACCAAACCTGACCATCAATAATACAGACTCGACACACAGTGGACAATACTACTGTAGAGCTGAGAACACACACGGCACTCAGAGGACATCAGCGCTTCTGGACGTCCAGTGTGAGCATTAAGAGTCTTTACTGATACAAATATTCCAAATATTTAAGGTCACTCATTTTGCACAGTGTAGCATTACCAACCTTTATACTGTATATAGTAGATGTAAAATATGACTATGTATTGTGCCTGGCTACATTTTTTAGTTTGTTCTACCAGATGCTCCTAAAAACACATCGGTGAGGATAAATCCAGCTGGTTTAGTTCTAGAGGGCCGTTCAGTGACTCTGAGCTGCAGCAGTGATGCAAACCCAGCAGTGAACTACACCTGGTACAGAGACACTGAAAGACCTCTGAATCTAGTTCAGACCGGACCAAACCTGACCATCAACAACACCGATCCGACAGACAGCGGAAGATACTACTGTAGAGCGGAGAACAAACACGGCACACAGAAGACATCAGCGCTTCTGGACATCCAGTGTGAGTATTACGAGGCTTTAATAATTTATTCACAATCATTAATATATTAGACTTGAGATTTTAGACTTTATAAATGAAACACGAAATACAATAAATATATGTAATATTATATATAATTAAAACAGCAATAAGTGGGCAGCATACATGTGAACTCCTTCATTATTATTGGAAAAGCATGCTTTTTTCACTAAATGTTTCCCATACTTCCATTAGTTTTATTTTATTTACATTTATTTAAAAAAATTTATAAAATAATAATACCATATATATTGCGGGCTAAATCATTTTGTCTTTCATCAGATGCTCCTAAAAACACATCCGCACATGTAAATCCAGCTGGTTTAGTTCTAGAGGGTGGTTCAGTGACTCTGAGCTGCAGCAGTGATGCAAACCCAGCAGTGAACTACACCTGGTACAGAGACACGGAAAGACCTCTGAATCTAGTTCAGACCGGACCAAACCTGACCATCAATAATACAGACTCGACACACAGTGGACAATACTACTGTAGAGCTGAGAACACACACGGCACTCAGAACACATCAGTGCTGCTGGACGTCCAGTGTGAGTATTAAAAGTCGTAACTATGTATTTCCCATACTTCCATTAGTGTTATTTTATAGTTGCTGTCTTTACTACTAGTTTAAAAATCTGCAACATTCAGTGTGAGCACTTGTAAATCTGCCAAACGTCCAGATTGGATGCCCAGTGCAAGTACTTGGTAATCTGCTGAGCATCCTGTACGAGTATGTGGTAATATGTTAGACATAAAGTGTGTATGCTTTGTAATCTTCTAGACGTCCAGTGCGAGAACTTCTTAATCTGCTGAGAGTTCAGTGTGAGTATTTGGTAATCTTCTGGATGTCTAGTGGAAGTACTTGGTAATTGTCACGTATTCGGTCTGTGGTCTTCCGTCTGCTCTCCACCAGAGGTTGCCTTCTGATTACATTGACTCTCACACCACACAAACTGTTGCACATCACCCTGGACTACATTTCCCATGCTCCATTGCACTGATTGGACTCACCTGCAGCCAATCACACAAACACTATATAACAACCACTCAAATCCTTCTCTAATGGCCGAGTATTGTCTGCGTTTATCCCTCTCCTAGTGGTAGCACTTTACGGAGCCAGTAGCCTGTCTGAGTTTAGTCTAGTTCCTAGATCTAGTCCTAGTCCTGTTTCGTAATGTCTAGTTTTGCCTGATTGTTTGTTCCTGATAACCTGCCTGTCTTCGATTTCTCTCTCGTCTTGTTGTTTGGATTCTGTTCGCACCTCGCCTGGATGAATATCTGTCTGTGGATTTCTCGCCTGCGTTCAGTGACTCTGAGCTGCAGCAGTGATGCAAACCCAGCAGTGAACTACACCTGGTACAGAGACACTGAAAGACCTCTGAATCTAGTTCAGACCGGACCAAACCTGACCATCAACAACACCGATCCGACAGACAGCGGAAGATACTACTGTAGAGCGGAGAACAAACACGGCACACAGAAGACATCAGCGCTTCTGGACATCCAGTGTGAGTATTACGAGGCTTTAATAATTTATTCACAATCATTAATATATTAGACTTGAGATTTTAGACTTTATAAATGAAACACGAAATACAATAAATATATGTAATATTATATATAATTAAAACAGCAATAAGTGGGCAGCATACATGTGAACTCCTTCATTATTATTGGAAAAGCATGCTTTTTTCACTAAATGTTTCCCATACTTCCATTAGTTTTATTTTATTTACATTTATTTAAAAAAATTTATAAAATAATAATACCATATATATTGCGGGCTAAATCATTTTGTCTTTCATCAGATGCTCCTAAAAACACATCCGCACATGTAAATCCAGCTGGTTTAGTTCTAGAGGGTGGTTCAGTGACTCTGAGCTGCAGCAGTGATGCAAACCCAGCAGTGAACTACACCTGGTACAGAGACATTGAAAGACCTCTGAATCCAGTTCAGACCGGACCAAACCTGACCATCAATAATACAGACTCGACACACAGTGGACAATACTACTGTAGAGCTGAGAACACACACGGCACTCAGAACACATCAGTGCTGCTGGACGTCCAGTGTGAGTATTAAAAGTCGTAACTATGTATTTCCCATACTTCCATTAGTGTTATTTTATAGTTGCTGTCTTTACTACTAGTTTAAAAATCTGCAACATTCAGTGTGAGCACTTGTAAATCTGCCAAACGTCCAGATTGGATGCCCAGTGCAAGTACTTGGTAATCTGCTGAGCATCCTGTACGAGTATGTGGTAATATGTTAGACATAAAGTGTGTATGCTTTGTAATCTTCTAGACGTCCAGTGCGAGAACTTCTTAATCTGCTGAGAGTTCAGTGTGAGTATTTGGTAATCTTCTGGATGTCTAGTGGAAGTACTTGGTAATTGTCACGTATTCGGTCTGTGGTCTTCCGTCTGCTCTCCACCAGAGGTTGCCTTCTGATTACATTGACTCTCACACCACACAAACTGTTGCACATCACCCTGGACTACATTTCCCATGCTCCATTGCACTGATTGGACTCACCTGCAGCCAATCACACAAACACTATATAACAACCACTCAAATCCTTCTCTAATGGCCGAGTATTGTCTGCGTTTATCCCTCTCCTAGTGGTAGCACTTTACGGAGCCAGTAGCCTGTCTGAGTTTAGTCTAGTTCCTAGATCTAGTCCTAGTCCTGTTTCGTAATGTCTAGTTTTGCCTGATTGTTTGTTCCTGATAACCTGCCTGTCTTCGATTTCTCTCTCGTCTTGTTGTTTGGATTCTGTTCGCACCTCGCCTGGATGAATATCTGTCTGTGGATTTCTCGCCTGCCTCATCCTTTGGATTATGTTCGCCGTTGATCGACCTACGCCTGTTTATTGGATCACTCTTCTGTCTTGTCCTCTAAATACCTGTTTGCCATTGTACGACCCTTGCCTGTTTTGAATATGTTTAAGAATAAAACTTTGCAGATGGATCCGCACGTCTCTCGTCTCAGTCGCCCCATTGCAGTAATATACTGAGAGACCAGTTTGAATAGTTGGTAATCTTCTGTACGTCTAGTGTGAATACTTGGTAACTTGCTTGGTGTCTAGTGCGAGAATTTGGTAATCTACTGAGACTCCAGTTTGAATACTTGGTAATCTGCTGTACGTCTAGTTCGAATACTTCGTAATCTTTGTAATCAAAAACTGCCTTTTTTAATTATTTTGTACTGTTCTCGGAGGTCCCCTTATATCGTTATCAAGAATTTTACATAAAAAAAATCATAATTTAGAAGTAATAGGCTATTTCAGAAGATCATATCAGATCAGAATGAGCTTTATTGCCAGGTATGCTGCAAACTTCAGAAGCTTGACAGAGGGGTCTTTAGATGTGCAGTCTTTGGTGTGGACTTTTTTTCTGTCCTGTTTTTGACCCCCCTCTGTTTGAATAGGTGTGGCAGATTGTAGACTCGGAAGTAAACGCCCACTGCTATGATTGGCTAATAGTTGTGCATGTTTAACAGCCTACATCCTTCACAGATGGATGTTGCAGTGATTTAGATTTAAAACGCATAAATACTCATATCAAACTATTTGTAATAAAGCAATAGTGACCACATATTAAAAGCTTACTCACACTTGTGTGATCGTGCATCGAATTGAGCCTTGTTTGTAAATGAATCCACTGTAAAATAAAGTGAACAAAGGATGAAGTTCTTGCTGATGCTGTCTTGATCTTCATTAAAATTAAAGTGAATCCACTCTTTCCCTATGTTGAGATCAGAAGGCAATGCAAAGACTTTTTCCAAAACTTGGCACCGGACAGTGTCTTGTTGTCTCCAGAGCCATCTTTATCGTTTGGTTTCTGCATAGACCTGCGTATGCCGCCCTCGTTATTTATACTATGTGTGAGAATCGGTGGGGAGGGTTAAACAGGCAGTGCTGTAGAAGCAGGCGTTGATCTTCTGCAGAGGCGGTGTTTAGCCACACTATTACATCATAAAGTGGCACATTTCACAACCTGTTGTTTTGGCAGATTGGATTCAATACAAGATGATTTTAGACTAACAAGTACGTTTTGAGTTCCGAAACTTACAGAATGTTTTTATACGACTTCTTATATGTCAAAAGAACAATGGAATTTTGATTTCTCATTTCATGACCCCTTTAAACCTTTACACACAGCTAGCATGAAGTAAACAGGTAATAGGTCAAATACAGACATGTGGTGTTTTGTTCTTCAACACGTTGCCTGCATCTGAAACTTTTTACAACGGTGAGGTTTAAACCTGCAGCCTTTCAAATCTTGAACTGTAAACCACACATTCTACATCACACATCTTTTTTCCCCCTCAGATGCCCCAAAAAACACATCATTGTCAGCGTTTCCTTCCAGCTCAGTGAGGGAGGGCAAACCAGTGACTCTGAGCTGCAGCACTGATGCAAACCCAGCAGAGCTCAACTACACCTGGTACAGAGAAACCGAATCTCAATTTGAGCTCCTCCAGACTGGATATAATCACACCTACATTGTGACAAACCCTACACAGGGCGCATGGTATGGCTGTAATGCTCAAAACCAGCATGGCCAATGCAACACAACAATTCAACTTGATGTTCAGTGTGAGTACAAAGTACAATAACTGCAGTAATTACAGCAAACACATAACTCTAGACGGCACTGCAATTGAATGCAAAGTGCATGGTTTATGGTGAAATTGAATGCAAATTGACATGAAAAAGTTGCAATTTTACTATAAAAGCATACAAGAAACACTTTCAAACAGTCAGAATATGACTTTCAACACTGAAAAGACTACTAAAGAGTTGTAAAACCCACAAAAGCATGTTTAAATTACTTAAACTTTACATGTAATTAAAGATGATGACAATTTTATTATATAAACTACACTACAGCATGCTATATGGTGTAATATCTTACATGGTGTGTGCATCACTGAGTATGGTGACAATGGTAAACTGGTTAAAGGTGATTGACTATACAGTCAGCTGTGCATCAAAGCCGTGAAATGGGCATTTACAGAAAATACATACGAGAAGACGGTAGGAGATTTGGAGAGTAAACACTCATGTTACAAAGCAACATGTAAAAATTATGCTACAGCATTTTGTAATGCAAGGTTTCAATAAAACCTTTGTGAAACTGCACTTAAACAAGTGAAACTACAAGAATCTGTCAGCAGCCCTTCTATAATGCCAATACAGTGATCAAACACTGGGGTACGAATCTAAATGATTAAATGATTAGACCGAAACTGTGTAGGATCTCAGAAGAATAAAACTGTTCAATATTCTGAGATCCTACACAGTTATCATCTACAATGTAAAAAAAGAAACAATCTGTGATGTTCATGGATAAAAAAAGGTCGCAGTTGCCAAAACTTTACAATAAAAATACAGTATAAACATTTGTCTTTTACACTGTAGAGACCATCGAGATCTTCTTTATCCTAACAATCATATTCTCTATTTCAGTTGCGCCCAACATCTCCAGCTCGTGTAGCCGAAACAGCGTAATGGCGTGTGTCTGTGAGGCTCATGGGAATCCCTGCCCTACACTAGAGTGGCGTCTGTCTGGACATGTGCTCGCTAACTCTACAGAACCCTCCATCAGTGAGGAGACGTTAGGAAGCACAGGAGTGAAGAGCATCCTGACCATCCATCAGTCCCTCACGGACACGGACATCCTGCAGTGTTTCAGCGCAAACATTTACGGCAGCGCAAGTCAACAGTTTCAGGCCATCCCACCGCCACAAAAGACAAGTGAGAAACACAAAACAACAGCTTTATCTGATTGACAAGATCACAAATGATATCTTTACCCTTGTGAAAAAGAAGTGTGATTAATTGTATTGAATGTCAATTTGTAGTGTACTTAATATATTAAAAGTATATTTTTAAAACACTACTTGCAAATAATGTATTATGTACATGTACATGTACACTTACATTACTATGTTTTAGAGACTTAAGTACACTTAAAATGTGCAGTTACATTTATAATGTCAATACTTGATTATAATTTTAACTGTAGTGTTACTCAATACATGGTTATTATAGGTTATAGGTTATTATATGTTATGTAACCCTCATTCCCTGAAGGAGGGAACAGAGACGTTACATCGGCACTGATGTTAGGGGTCTCAGTTGGGAGCCCCAATCACCTCTGACCATTACAAGAAACGGCCAATGACTATTGCCACATATAATTTGCTTGCCAAGCCACTCTCCATATATATACACGGGTATATAAGGTTTGTGCTGAGGAACTAAGAAAGCATCCTGGCATTCAGCACAGTTCAAGGTTGTGGCATGAGGGACATAACTTTTCCGTTACGAAATTGATGCTGCAGGTGCTGGCAAGCAAGCGTGCTAAGACAGATGCATCTGGATCCGTAACCCGCCCAATGCCCAGTACCAGATAGAAATCATAAAGTAAACATTGGGGGTGTAGAGTCACACACAGATAGGAATGTTAGAATTCATATGACTGATTCCAGCATAGACTAAAATACAGAAATGACCCCATTACCTCAGAGAGACATAAGACTTGACAGAGAGATCTGTCAAGAGAAAGATATGAGTTTACCAAATGGAAACCGTACTGTGGAAACTACATACAGGACACATTCCATGGGCACCTGGTCCGGTGCAAGGGGTAACAAAGGCATATAACACAAGTACCTTACAAAACATTTCAAACTTTAATTAATTTTTTATTTTGATGATTAGAGCTTACAGCTCATGAAAGTCAAAAATCCAGTATCTCAAAATATTAGAATATTTACATTTGTGTTTCATTAAATGACCATCCCTAAACTATACATTCCGGGTATCTCTTGTTCTTTGAAACCACAATAATGGGGAAGACTGCTGACTTGGCAATGGTCCAGAAGACAATCACTGACACCCCTCCACAAAGAGGGTAAGTCACAGAAGGGCATTACTGAAAGGGCTGGCTGTTCACAGAGTGCTGTATCAAAGCATATTAAATGCAAAGTTGACTGGAGGGAAGACATTGGGTAGGAAAAGGTGCACAAGCAACAGGGATGACCGCAAGCTTGAGATTACTGACAAGCAAAGCAGATTCAAACACTTGGGAGAGCCTCACAAGGAGTGGACTGAAGCTGGAGTCAGTGCATCAAGACTCACCACGCTCACTTCTGAAACAAAAACAATAAGAAGATAAAAGCGCACATATCCACCAACCAGAGGAATGGCACCTCAAGCAAGACCCCGAACCAGTCCTCCCGCAAATTACCTGCTCAAACCCAGCACACGGGAGGAAACTGGCTCAACCCGGAGATTATAGAATTTACGTTTATTCATTTAGCAGACACTTTTATCCAAAGCAACTTACAATTGAGGAATACAATAAGCGATTCATCATCTCTCTGGGGCAAGGGGCCTAGGTGTTACCTGCCCCAGAAAAAAAGCAGCCCCTTCCATCCCTGGGTCACCTGTCTCAGGGACGTTTTGCTGTCTTCTTAGAGGACTTAGTGATCAAATGGAGCCCGAACAGAGACTTTTGCCAAGACACTAAAGTCTGTAATCACACATCTAAGGTCTCAACATGAACGCAAACATTTCTCATTTTTGATTGATCTTAGGAAATATTCTAATATTTTGAGATACTAGATTTTTGACTTTCATGAGCTGTAAGCGCTAATCATCAAAATTAAAACAAAAAAAAATTGAAATGTTTTAATTTACATGTAACGAATCTAGAATATATGAATGTTTCAATTTTTGAAATACGTAAAAAATAAAAATAAAAAAAAACTTTCAGGATATTCCAGTTTTTTTGAGATGCACCGATATACTGGAAGAAGATAAAAGCGCACATATCCACCAACCAGAGGAATGGCACCTCAAGCAAGACCCCGAACCAGTCCTCCCGCAAATTACCTGCTCAAACCCAGCACACGGGAGGAAACTGGCTCAACCCGGAGATTATAGAATTTACATTTATTCATTTAGCAGACACTTTTATCCAAAGCAACTTACAATTGAGGAATACAATAAGCGATTCATCATCTCTCTGGGGCAAGGGGCCTAGGTGTTACCTGAACAGGTGTTTTTGCCCCAGAAAAAAAGCAGCCCCTTCCATCCCTGGGTCACCTGTCTCAGGGACGTTTTGCTGTCTTCTTAGAGGACTTAGTGATCAAATGGAGCCCGAACAGAGACTTTTGCCAAGACACTAAAGTCTGTAATCACACATCTAAGGTCTCAACATGAACTCAAACATTTCTCATATGCACATTAATTTTATAGCTCTGTATTTTCTACTAGGACAACTGTTTTGGGTCTATTTTTATTCCTCCTGAGAAACATCTAAAATAGTTTAATGGTTTTAATGAGATCTCCTGAACTATGAAAGACCAACCTCTGAGCAATAAAGCACTGCTTTCCAGGTTTCCATTATCCATCAGTGCTGCTCGGAGCTGCTGTCGGTGTGTTACTGATGATGATTGTGTGCATCGTGATGCTCTGCTGTGAACGGTGGGTACAAATGCCCTTTGAGGAATAAGAAAACGTGTTTATACTATATAAATATTCTATACATACACAGGTATAAAAAAACACTAGCTTTCTATTTTCTCTATTCTATCTACTTGTTTTTCTTTGTGTGTGTGTGTATATATTTATATACATACACAGCACACGGGAGGAAACTGGCTCAACCCGGAGATTATAGAATTTACATTTATTCATTTAGCAGACACTTTTATCCAAAGCAACTTACAATTGAGGAATACAATAAGCGATTCATCATCTCTCTGGGGCAAGGGGCCTAGGTGTTACCTGAACAGGTGTTTTTGCCCCAGAAAAAAAGCAGCCCCTTCCATCCCTGGGTCACCTGTCTCAGGGACGTTTTGCTGTCTTCTTAGAGGACTTAGTGATCAAATGGAGCCCGAACAGAGACTTTTGCCAAGACACTAAAGTCTGTAATCACACATCTAAGGTCTCAACATGAACTCAAACATTTCCATTAGGCTAACCGAGACTTGTCATTTGCACTTACATATTGTTGCTCTTTTGTTAATTTTGATTGCTTCTATTGTCCTCATTTGGAAGTCGCTTTGGATAAAAACGTCTGCTAAATGACTAAATGTTATATATACACATATACACACACGATACATGTTTTACTTATGTTACACAGATTCCTTTTCAGCTATTATGGTAAATGTTTTCAAAAGTATACAGCTTCAAGCAGGGTTATTATATTAAAAACTAAAACAATAAAAGAAAAAAAAACTTTGTTAGTTGAAATAAAAGATTGACTGAAATAAAACACTAGGACAACTGTTTTGGGTCTATTTTTATTCCTCCTGAGAAACATCTAAAATAGTTTAATGGTTTTAATGAGATCTCCTGAACTATGAAAGACCAACCTCTGAGCAATAAAGCACTGCTTTCCAGGTTTCCATTATCCATCAGTGCTGCTCGGAGCTGCTGTCGGGGTGTTACTGATGATGATTGTGTGCATCGTGATGCTCTGCTGTGAACGGTGGGTACAAATGCCCTTTGAGGAATAAGAAAACGTGTTTATACTATATAAATATTCTATACATACACAGGTGTAAAAAAACACTAGCTTTCTATTTTCTCAATTTTTTCTATTCTATCTATTTGTTTTTCTTTGTGTGTGTGTGTATATATATTTATATACATACATAAAACCTTGCTATGTGTACTGCGTTAGGCTAACCGAGACTTGTCATTTGCACTTACATATTGTTGCTCTTTTGTTAATTTTGATTGCTTCTATTGTCCTCATTTGTAAGTCGCTTTGGATAAAAACGTCTGCTAAATGACTAAATGTTATATATATACACACACACGATACGTTTTACTTATGTTACACAGATTCCTTTTCAGCTATTATGGTACATGTTTTCAAAAGTATACAGCTTCAAGCAGGGTTATTATATTAAAAACTAAAAAAATAAAAGAAAAAAACTTTGTTAGTTGAAATAAAAGATTGACTGAAATAAAACACATAAATGAATTAATAAATAATAAAGTACCTAAAATTAAAATAAACCAAAATTTATTTTTAAAAATGAAAAAAAAAAAAGAAACTTTAACTGAAAGTAAAGCAAAAACAGAAACGATAAAATTTTAAGTTTTTGTAATTGTGTGCTATTGTAATTTGTTTTCTTTTTAATATGTCTATATAGTTTATTAATTTTCCAGTTTTAGTTATTTTAGTACATTAAGTTAAAATTAAAATAAGGGTTTTGTTTTTTTTATGGTTTTGTTGTTCTGATGAGACTTTACCTGGTTTTTGCTTCATCACAAGGATTTGTCATTCTGACTGAGATAATGTATAAGCATTAATGTTTTAATGATCTGAAAACATGTTTTTTTTTTTTTTCAGAAAAAGGAAAGAAAAACCTTCACAAACCAGACAAGACGACACATCTGGACTCACTCTGACTCAAACAGTGAGTAATTCATTCTAAAAGACATTAAAGACAGCAAAATGAGTAGAGAAGATCTGCTGAACAACTGTCTCTTCTCCATCAGGCCGTTGCTCTGGATAATGACGGTCAGTTTGTTTATGCCAATAACGGCATGCTGTCATCCACTGCACCGAGTGCAACTGAATCTCTTCATTATTCCTCCAGCGACTTCACAAACACTGAACCACCGTCAGGAGAGATCAGGGGCATCGCCTCGTGGATAGGATAGTTCAGCCAAAATTGAAAATTTGCTGTTAATTTACCCACTCTTAGGCCATTCAAGATGTAGGGGACTTCTTTTCTTCAGTAGAACAGTAAAAAAAAAAAGATTTTTCTGAAATCATGGTCCTTGGTAATTCATAAAATGCAAGTCAGTGGCTACAGTCACTTTGAGAGTCAAAAATATCTGTGACTCCTGGTGATATATTGAGGTCTTTTCAAGTGAAACGATCAGTGTGCAAGAAACTGAACATTTACAACATTAATACCTATAATACAGTCCTGCTTAATTTATTATGCATTTTATTACACCAATGTCTTTTATTTCAGATTCAAATATTACTATTTCTACTTTTATTCTTCATTAAATCTTTAATTATCAAGTGTATTTTAAGACATGTACTTTAGCTTAATTAAAATGTCTCTGCAAAAGGAATAGGCTACAATTGCTAATAATAATAATTTAATAAGTCCAAATAATTTATAAACTAAAATAATTTAAACTGAAGCTGATATGAAAGCAGGCATGAGGAACTCCCAGTCTGATACGTCTGGAAGAAAAATACCTTATTTAAATGTTTGATTAAATTACTTGCAGATTGTGTCGCTTCCAATTTCACACCCAGAGTCATCAGGCTTGCTTCACAAAACTCTGTCTTTGCTAGAGAACAAAAGAGATGACATTGGACTGTCTGTATCGTTTAGGAAAGAGTTTAAGGAAAGAATTGAGCATAACGCATAAATCTCGCAAATAAATAATTTAGCTTTTGAAATTCAAATGGAAAAAATATGGGTAAAATATCACTTTTTTTCAAGATTTTTGCCCAAGGATTCAAGTCTGCATGAAATGATAAATCAATTAAATTCTGAATTTTTGTTTTATATTTTATTTTAAATGTTATTCTGGACAACAAATTTGACTTTTGAACTTGTAATTTAAAAAAAAAAAAATTACCATTATGCAACTCTGCAAACAATATTATATAGAACCAGGCATTGAATGAGCAAGTTTGTTATAAATGCTGTATGTCCTCCTTTGTAAAAGGCTTTCTATGAATAATATTCAGCATTTATGAATAAAGAATTTGTCACTCAGAATATAAAGTTGACAATCATGGATGTTCAACATTTATGAATAAAGTATTCGACATTCAGAATTATATGTCAAAGAACTTGACATTCAGAATTGTAAAGTTTACAAAATTGTGGATAAGCATGTATGAATAACGAATTTGATATTCAGAATTCTAATGTTTACGAAATTGTGGAAGTTGGAATTTACAAATAAAGTTCCCATTACAATAATAAAAAAAAAAACGCTTTTCAAAATATATGGTCTTATTAAAATAACTATTACTATTTGCAAGCACATAACACATCACTTTGGTGCCCTCTGGTGGTGAGTGTTACTCATCGTAATCATAGGAACTGATGTGCAGTTTCCATCCACTCCACTAGGTGGCAGAACCGGCTTCAGTTTCAGCCTGAGACTTTCAGATCATTGACAACATGCCAACACATGCAGACTAGGGAGGCCCTTATTTTTGAACTTTCAAAATCTTCTGCCGTCACCCTCCCAGTCAACTCTCCTTAATGAGAAATGGAAACAAACCAAATTTTGCTGAGATTGGACTACGTTTAGGTGTGCTTAAAGTTGAAATTCTTCATATAGTCTTAAAGACAATAACAGCACGTAATTAATAATTATACAAAACCATTAGTAAACTGTGGATTGTTTTAAAAACGAGAACACAGATAAAATGTTAAAATGACATTGGCGCCCATAGCCTTGTAGACAGTGCAGGTGTCCCGTGTTCGAGTCCCAGCTCGCGGACATAGGAACGAACACTCAGAATGAAGTTAAGAGTGTTCTGCCATTGTCGTGACATGTTGCCAAGCATGGTAACTCATACTCAGAATTTGTGCTCTGCATTTAACCCATCAAAGTGCACACATACAGCAGTGAGTAGTGAACAACTCGCACAAACTGTGTACACACACCTGGAGCGGTGGGCAGCCAGTTTGGGGTCCGGTGTCTTGCTCAAGGGCACCTCAGTCGTGGTATTGAGGGTGGAAGAGAGCACTGGTCATTCACTGCCCCTACCTACAATCCCTGCTGGTACTGAGACTCGAACCCATGACCTTCAGGTTACAAGTCTGACTCTCGAACCATCAGCTCTTGAAGTACCTGCTGATAAAAAGATACATTCTTTGAGCACACTCTAAATGACAAATTATCTGGATGGAATTTTGCATACATTACTAACTTCGTGTAGTAACCAATAAGGGGGTGAGAGGTTAACGTTTCTTAAAAAATTAAAAACAAGTACCCCCCAATAAGGGCCACCCTAAATGCAGACAGTTTCAGTACAGATACTGGAGATGACAACTCTGTGAAAGACTCTTAATGTACAAAACAGCACATATTCCCATAAAAAAAAAGCCATAGTTTGTTGAAGTTTTTTTTTTTTTTTTAATTTGTCCTTGTTCTAACCATATCTGAAATGTAGGCTACTAGCACTTCTGGTGTTTATAGTCTCTATGATGAATCGGTCAAATTAATAAATGTATACGGTATTACTGTAAAGGAGTTTAGGGTTTAGGGAATGTCTGGCTTGAGTCCAGCAGGGGTGTCTACAAGAACACAGAGTCCAGTAATACAATGCCATATGACCGCTTTATTTATCCACCAAAGGCAGCAGAGCACAGAGGAGCAGGGTATGTGCGTGTGTGTGGTCTCTAACACAAGAACAAAAATACAACAGATTAAATCAAATGAACCATACTACGGTTACAAAGTCAGCGATACACAATATAAACAAAAGAAACAAACTTACATTGCTCAGGTATACACACACACCACACGAGTCTCTCTCTACTGGGCATCAGCACAAGCATTTATAAATCAGGACCCATTAGTACATGGCTGCAGTGATTGGCTAATTAACAGAGGACATATACAGACCAATGGGCAGCTAATTAAGGAAAAACCAGGACTAAACAAATGAAGTTGAAGCATATTAGAAGAGCAAACAGAAAGAATGTACAATGACAAGTAAACTTCAATACATTGACAAAAAGAAATAATCTTTGATACAATTAAATTTACTATACAGGCCTAAGTATATAGCTGTAGAAGTGAGAAGCTCGTATTGTTGCGTTCACATACACAGATGCCTTACATACAGACAGCAGTATTTTGCTGAAACCTCTTCTGCTTTTCCGCTTCTGTCAGTATCTTGGGCAAGAAAACATGCTTGCAGACTATTTAGTCCTCAATGTCCCACATTCCTTATTTGAGATAAACTGTAAAACAGAATTCAGAACGTGAGAAGTGTTACTGCAAAACAGTGTTGATAATATCTGAAATAAATAAAATAAGAAATGCAAAAGATGAGAAGAAAAGAAATGCATGTTTGCTGTACATTGTGTTCTTGGATTGCATTTATGTGATTCAATACATATTTCTGAACTGGTGCTGGCCAAATGGGTGTCTTAAGCAGAATTGTATTGTTGTGCCCCCTCCCTCAAATATTATGGAAGTAAAAAAAAAAACACCTATAGGGGTCAAAATAGAACTTTAATAACATATAAAAGTAAATAAAAAAATAAATTGTAATTCAGTTGTATTATTTATAAATTACAGTTGTAACTCTAGACAGTTACCTATGGCTATGATTTTATTAATACAGTTGTCTGATTGATTTTATTGTCTTGAGCATTCAGAAATCACACAAAAGAAAATTAAGCAGTTTTACTACGATAAAACCATGGTTAATATTTGTAAGGGTTGTGATGTCCACATGTTTTTGTTGAAGAAATTATAGAGGCTGTAGCATTTCTATTGCAAAGGCCAAAAAGGATTTAAGTGTATATTTGAATGAAATGTTTGGTCAATATTAAAGGGTTAGTTCACCCAAAAATTAAAATTCTGTCATTAATTACTCTCCCTCATGTCGTTTCAAACCCGTAAGACCTTCGTTCATCTTCGGAACACAAATTAAGATATTTTTGATGGAATCTGAGAGCTGTCTGACCCTCCCATAGACAGCAACACAACTGAAAAGTCCAGAGACGTAGCAAGGAGATCGGTCAAATAATCCATGTGACATCAGTGGTTCATCAATTCAATTATACGAAGCAATGAGAATACTTTTTGAGCGCAAAAGAAAAAAAAAAAAACGACTTTGTTCAACAATTCGTCTCCTCCGCGTCACCCTGTGGCGCCATTTTAGAGAATATCAGCTGGATGTAAACAGCGTATGCTGTTCTGTGTCAGCTGCGTCACACGGATACGCTGTTTTCGTTCAGATCAAATCACAGCAACGTAGGAAACAGATCCGGCGTGACACAGCTGACACAGAACAGCATACGCTGTTTACGTCCAGCTGATACTCTCCAAAATGGCGCCACAGGGTGATGCGGAGGAGACAAATTGTTGAATAAAGTGTAACTTTTATTATTTAGCCGTTATTAAGCGTAACTTACTCTGCGTATAGGGAGTGGCGGTACTGTTCCTGAATATTGAGAATTATCATCAACATAAACATTGAACACTGGATCTCACAAGACAAAAGAAATGTGTTGAATATTCAGAAAGCTTAATACTGATAGATTTCTCAGTCAGGCTACTGTCACTAAAGTTCTGACTAAAGGAGAAGTGGTGAATCTCTAATACGGGTTAAACTGTGCCATTTTCACACACAGTTCTCCCTTCATTCAGTGTAGAAGCATCAGCTTGAGCTCTGAGAGGATTTCTGTCGTCTTCAACTCTCTTCTCTGGTAAGTCATTTACACACAATCCAGTAAAACTTACACTTACTCCTGTAGTTTTGAGATTCTGAAACGTCAAGGTTTGAAACATGTTCAAGATGTCCTGTTTTTTAAATCTGTAGTATTGTTCTGTATTCTCATGTAAAAATCTAGAAAAAAAATCTAAAATGTTAATCTAGAAATGTAGAAATAAAGAGCTTAGATACCAACAAAATAGCTATAAATTCAGACCCAATACGTTATTATTTTTTTCATTCTATCAATAAACATTTGCCATCGCACACCTGTGTGTAAGATAAACAAACAAAAACAGGTCCAACATTTTTGCTTTTTTCATTCTATAAAAAATGTCTTCATTTGTTTGTATATTCTGCTGTAAGGTGGAGTGCATGTAAATGATGGAAACATCAACTATAATATCATAAAGTAATTGCCTGAATGATTTTCTCCTCCATCAGATGCTCCTAAAAACACATCGGTGAGGATAAATCCAGCTGGTTTAGTTCTAGAGGGTGGTTCAGTGACTCTGAGCTGCAGCAGTGATGCAAACCCAGCAGTGAACTACACCTGGTACAGAGACATTGAAAGACCTCTGAATCCAGTTCAGACCGGACCAAACCTGACCATCAATAATACAGACTCGACACACAGTGGACAATACTACTGTAGAGCTGAGAACAAACACGGCACTCAGAACACATCAGTGCTGCTCGACGTCCAGTGTGAGTATTAAAAGTCTTTATTTTCTCCCAACATCAGAGCCACTGAGGACGTAGTGGATTAGTTTTGTTTTTGATGGTAATGCATCAACGAATACACAAAAAACAGAAGGGAGCCCAGGGTGAGCAATAGCTCATTATCATTTAAAGAGACATGCACCAAAATGGATCGTTGTGAACAGAGTTGTTTTTGACAAGGTAAAAAGGTTTTTCTTTTTGCTCAAAGAAACTTTTGAGGAACTTTAACAAAAGTATGTTGCTGACATTTATTGAAGACCCTAAAGAATCATACCAACTTGTGGAAAATGGGCATCCGATGACCCCTTTAAGAGTCTTAATTGATTGCTAATATATATATTACCCATACTTCCATTAGTGTTATTTTATAGTTGATGTCTTTAATATTCTTTTTTTTTTTAAATCTGAGAAAAAAAAGTAATTACTCTTGTGGACGTCCAGTGCAAGTAATTTGTAATCAGCTGAAAGTCCAGTGCAAGTACATGGTAATCTGCTGGGCATCCAGTATGAGCGCTTGGTAATCTTGTGGACATTCAGTCTGAAACTTGTCAAATATAAAGGTTTACTTTAAACCTACAGCCTTTCAAATCTTGAACTGTAAACCACACATTCTACATCACACTTCTTTTTTTCTTCAGATGCCCCAAAAAACACATTTCAGTGAGGGAGGGCAAACCAGTGACTGTACAAAGTACAAAGACAGAACTCAAATTAGTTTAATCTGATAACCTTAATCTGATCCCAGATAACATAAATACTGTGAACATAGTACAATAACTGCAGCAAACACATAACGATGCTCTAGACTGCATTGCATTTGAATGGAAAGTGCATTGTTTATGGTGAAAATAAATGCAAATTGACATGAAAAAGTTGCAATTTTACCATAAAAGCATGCAAGAAAAGCATAATTTCAGACAGTCAAAATATGATTTTCAGGACAGATGTTTTTCAGAAAAAGGAAAGAAAAACCTTTAGAAACCAGACAAGATGACACATCTGGACTCATTCTGACTCAAGCAGTGAGTAATTCATTCTAAAAGACATTAAAGACAGTCGTTCAGCAGATCTTCTCCACTCATTTTGCTGTCTCTTCTCCATCAGGCCATTGCTCTGGATAATGACGGTCAGTTTGTTTATGCCAATAACGGCATGCTGTCATCCACTGCACCGAGTGCAACTGAATCTCTTCATTATTCCTCCATCGACTTCATAAACGCTGAACCACCACCAGGGGAGATCAGGGGCATCGCCTCACTGACCAGTGAATACGCTGCGGTCCAACACCGTCCTGCAGGAGACGCAGACGCAGAGAACAACACCTCAACATCTGAGACAGAGCCCAAAAAATAAGACATGACAGCAGAGATCACAGACACATCAGAAGACGTGATTTATGAAAACACGAGCCATCACTACAGACAGAAGGAACCGCTGGTCAGATGATGCTGAAAAACACGACTGAACCAAAACCTTTGAATCTTTGAGCACCAGAGGGATTTTTAGAGCGATTTAAGGAATCTTTCATCCAAAAATTACAATTACAAACCTATAAAGCTTTTTTAGGATAGTTCATTCATCACAGAATCAGAAACTCCACTATTTTGTGTCATTTCGAGTCGGAGTGACTGTCAGGCGTCTGAAAGTGAGTTTTGATTGAGTACCTTGTAGATCTGTGCTGCTCGAGCCACGAACCGTTTCAGACGTTTCAGTCCGGTTTGGTGAACTGGTTCATTTAGTTCACTAAAAAGAACCGGTTCAAAATAATGATTTGTTTGTGAACCAGACATCACTCCAGACTGTCTGAGGCATTACAGGCAATAATGTTGTAAATAATGTTCAGTTTCTTATGCAGACCAATCGTTTCATTTCAGAAGACCTTAATATTCATCAGGTGCCACAGGGGTTACATTTGATCTGCTGCCTGATATGCTTTTTTGACGCTCAAAGTGATGGTACCCATTGACTTGCATTTTATAAATCACCAAGGACCAGAATTTCAGCTAAAAATCTTCTTTATTCTTCTACTGAAGAAAAAAAAAGTCACTTACATCTTGGGTGGTGAGTCCAATCATGTTTTTGGTTCTCAACTTTCTTCAAAATATCTTTATGATATTTATCCACATACCATATATGAATGAACAAACAGAAAACATGAGCTATTTTAAGGTGTTTATCAGAACACATGTTTGGGGGAAAAAAGGCAAATTAGTTTATTTTGCATGGTCTGTTATTGGAGCAGTGTCACCTTGGTGGGAGTTTTAACTCCTATTCACAGAGAATAAAAAAATTTAAATAAATGAAAATAAAAAAACCTTTAGCAGATGCAGAGACATATAGATTGGGGGAATCCCCCATCTCCCTCTGAATATTACATATAAGGTAACTACGTGTAAACGCTATTTGGCGGTTTTTACTTCGAAAACCAGCTATATTTTTCTAGCATTCGAACAACAATTAAATCAACAATTTAAACAAAATTAAACAACTTTTAAATCGACACCTGCCACAGTGTTTTCCTCTTTGAGTGCGTCCTAAAAGCATCATGCACAAATCAGTTCAGAATCAGATCAGAGGTGTTTATGTCATCCACTGCACCGAGTGCAACTGAATCTCTTCATTATTCCTCCATCGACTTCATAAACGCTGAACCACCACCAGGGGAGATCAGGGGCATCGCCTCACTGACCAGTGAATATGCTGCGGTCCAACACCGTCCTGCAGGAGACGCAGACGCAGAGAACAACACCTCAACATCTGAGACAGAGCCCAAAAAATAAGACATGACAGCAGAGATCACAGACACATCAGAAGACGTGATTTATGAAAACACGAGCCATCACTACAGACAGAAGGAACTGCTGGTCAGATGATGCTGAAAAACACGACTGAACCAAAACCTTTGAATCTTTGAGCACCAGAGGGATTTTTAGAGCGATTTAAGGAATCTTTCATCCAAAAATTACAATTACAAACCTATAGAACTTTTTTAGGATAGTTCATTCATCACAGAATCAGAAACTCCACTATTTTGTGTCATTTCGAGTCGGAGTGACTGTCAGGCGTCTGAAAGTGAGTTTTGATTGAGTAACTTGTAGATCTGTGCTGCTCGAGCCACGAACCGTTTCAGACGTTTCAGTCCGGTTTGGTGAACTGGTTCATTTAGTTCACTAAAAAGAACCGGTTCAAAATAATGATTTGTTTGTGAACCAGACATCACTCCAGACTGTCTGAGGCATTACAGGCAATAATGTTGTAAATAATGTTCAGTTTCTTATGCAGACCAATCGTTTCATTTCAGAAGACCTTAATATTCATCAGGTGCCACAGGGGTTACATTTGATCTGCTGCCTGATATGCTTTTTTGACGCTCAAAGTGATGGTACCCATTGACTTGCATTTTATAAATCACCAAGGACCAGAATTTCAGCTAAAAATCTTCTTTATTCTTCTACTGAAGAAAAAAAAAGTCACTTACATCTTGGGTGGTGAGTCCAATCATGTTTTTGGTTCTCAACTTTCTTCAAAATATCTTTATGATATTTATCCACATACCATATATGAATGAACAAACAGAAAACATGAGCTATTTTAAGGTGTTTATCAGAACACATGTTTGGGGGAAAAAAGGCAAATTAGTTTATTTTGCATGGTCTGTTATTGGAGCAGTGTCACCTTGGTGGGAGTTTTAACTCCTATTCACAGAGAATAAAAAAATTTAAATAAATGAAAATAAAAAAACCTTTAGCAGATGCAGAGACATATAGATTGGGGGAATCCCCCATCTCCCTCTGAATATTACATATAAGGTAACTACGTGTAAACGCTATTTGGCGGTTTTTACTTCGAAAACCAGCTATATTTTTCTAGCATTCGAACAACAATTAAATCAACAATTTAAACAAAATTAAACAACTTTTAAATCGACACCTGCCACAGTGTTTTCCTCTTTGAGTGCGTCCTAAAAGCATCATGCACAAATCAGTTCAGAATCAGATCAGAGGTGTTTACTGGTTAGTCAGAATTCGTTCTGCACTAATTGTTTTCAGAGGTTTACGGAGCAAGTTGTGACAAAAACTAGGGAGTGGAAATGGCAACTGAGCTGATGAGTGATCCTCTGCTACCATCTCTTGGTTATAATGGTCATTTAATTTTCATCTTAAAAGTCTTTGTTTTCCCTCCAGGAGACACATTTTTCATCATTAATGAAAAGTGAATCTTTAAAGTGAATTTTACTGCATAGGCTTCAGAATATTTTAAGTGTTTAAAAAATTGTGCACTATAGATGAACAGTGGGTAAAGGGCAGTGTTTTTGTGTGTGTGTGTGTGTGTGTGTGTGTGTGTGTGTGTGTTTCATAAACTTGGTACTGATAACAGTTCAACATTATTTACCTTAGCCTACCTTTGGGGTCTTTGCTATTATATTCCAATATTTTTATGCCTCAATTAGCTAGTTATAGATTAAGAGTTGTTGTTTTTTTACAGATGACTTACTGCTGTGTTTAATAATTTAAGTTGTCAAAATAACATTCAGTTCTGTAAATGCATTGTCTGCTGGTTTATTTAGCTACTTTTCAGTACACCACATTAAGTATGTCACTTAGTACTGTAAGACTTTGAATGTTAAAGTGCAAATTAACACCCGACCACTCCAACAGTCCATCAACAGTTTGCTACTGTTACAATTAAAAATCGTAGAAGGGTAAAAATAAATAAATAAATGTATAAAAAAATGGTATGATGTAAGCAACACAGCTACAACAAATAAAATTGTGGGTGTGTTAGATAATGGGTGTGTCAGATTTATAATGTGCCCATCGACTTCCCAAACGCTGCCCCGCCGTCAGCAGAGATCAGGGGCATCGCCTCGCTGACCAGTGAATACGCTGCGGTCCGACAGCGTCCTGCAGGAGCCGCAGACGCAGAGAACAACACCTCAACATCTGAGACAGAGCCCAAAAAACAAGACATGACAGCAGAGATCACAGACACATCAGAAGACGTGATTTATGAAAACACGAGCCATCACTACAGACAGAAGGAACTGCTGGTCAGATGATGCTGAAAAACACGACTGAACCAAAACCTTTGAATCTTTGAGCACCAGAGGGATTTTTAGAGCGATTTAAGGAATCTTTCATCCAAAAATTACAATTACAAACCTATAGAACTTTTTTAGGATAGTTCATTCATCACAGAATCAGAAACTCCACTATTTTGTGTCATTTCGAGTCGGAGTGACTGTCAGGCGTCTGAAAGTGAGTTTTGATTGAGTAACTTGTAGATCTGTGCTGCTCGAGCCACGAACCGTTTCAGACGTTTCAGTCCGGTTTGGTGAACTGGTTCATTTAGTTCACTAAAAAGAACCGGTTCAAAATAATGATTTGTTTGTGAACCAGACATCACTCCAGACTGTCTGAGGCATTACAGGCAATAATGTTGTAAATAATGTTCAGTTTCTTATGCAGACCAATCGTTTCATTTCAGAAGACCTTAATATTCATCAGGTGCCACAGGGGTTACATTTGATCTGCTGCCTGATATGCTTTTTTGACGCTCAAAGTGATGGTACCCATTGACTTGCATTTTATAAATCACCAAGGACCAGAATTTCAGCTAAAAATCTTCTTTATTCTTCTACTGAAGAAAAAAAAAGTCACTTACATCTTGGGTGGTGAGTCCAATCATGTTTTTGGTTCTCAACTTTCTTCAAAATATCTTTATGATATTTATCCACATACCATATATGAATGAACAAACAGAAAACATGAGCTATTTTAAGGTGTTTATCAGAACACATGTTTGGGGGAAAAAAGGCAAATTAGTTTATTTTGCATGGTCTGTTATTGGAGCAGTGTCACCTTGGTGGGAGTTTTAACTCCTATTCACAGAGAATAAAAAAATTAAAATAAATGAAAATAAAAAAACCTTTAGCAGATGCAGAGACATATAGATTGGGGGAATCCCCCATCTCCCTCTGAATATTACATATAAGGTAACTACGTGTAAACGCTATTTGGCGGTTTTTACTTCGAAAACCAGCTATATTTTTCTAGCATTCGAACAACAATTAAATCAACAATTTAAACAAAATTAAACAACTTTTAAATCGACACCTGCCACAGTGTTTTCCTCTTTGAGTGCGTCCTAAAAGCATCATGCACAAATCAGTTCAGAATCAGATCAGAGGTGTTTACTGGTTAGTCAGAATTCGTTCTGCACTAATTGTTTTCAGAGGTTTACGGAGCAAGTTGTGACAAAAACTAGGGAGTGGAAATGGCAACTGAGCTGATGAGTGATCCTCTGCTACCATCTCTTGGTTATAATGGTCATTTAATTTTCATCTTAAAAGTCTTTGTTTTCCCTCCAGGAGACACATTTTTCATCATTAATGAAAAGTGAATCTTTAAAGTGAATTTTACTGCATAGGCTTCAGAATATTTTAAGTGTTTAAAAAATTGTGCACTATAGATGAACAGTGGGTAAAGGGCAGTGTTTTTGTGTGTGTGTGTGTGTGTGTGTGTGTGTGTGTGTTTCATAAACTTGGTACTGATAACAGTTCAACATTATTTACCTTAGCCTACCTTTGGGGTCTTTGCTATTATATTCCAATATTTTTATGCCTCAATTAGCTAGTTATAGATTAAGAGTTGTTGTTTTTTTACAGATGACTTACTGCTGTGTTTAATAATTTAAGTTGTCAAAATAACATTCAGTTCTGTAAATGCATTGTCTGCTGGTTTATTTAGCTACTTTTCAGTACACCACATTAAGTATGTCACTTAGTACTGTAAGACTTTGAATGTTAAAGTGCAAATTAACACCCGACCACTCCA
Source organism: Sinocyclocheilus grahami (assembly GCF_001515645.1). Lineage (NCBI taxonomy): Eukaryota > Metazoa > Chordata > Actinopteri > Cypriniformes > Cyprinidae > Sinocyclocheilus > Sinocyclocheilus grahami. Next base: position 457,148 of record NW_015505727.1, on the reverse strand, counting down.
ACAGTCCATCAACAGTTTGCTACTGTTACAATTAAAAATCGTAGAAGGGTAAAAATAAATAAATAAATGTATAAAAAAATGGTATGATGTAAGCAACACAGCTACAACAAATAAAATTGTGGGTGTGTTAGATAATGGGTGTGTCAGATTTATAATGTGCCAATAATCATGCATTGACAATAATCAGTCGTATTGGTGGCACTGAGCCCCCAAATAAGATTCTGCTTAGGGTCCCATAAAGGCTTGGGCCGGCCCTGCCTGTATCATGTCAATCATCACGAACACTACAAATTTGAGCAATTCAAAGGATAAAAGCACCGAAGAAGAAGTAAAAACACAAATTACATCTTTTGTAAAAGACTTTGTTTCCTAAAAGACTAACAGGAGAAGTGCAAAACGGGAAACATTCAGATGAACCAATGAGGGTTTACCACTGAGATGATGGCGCGCATGCACACACACACACACACACACACAGTAGACCGTTTAATTAATTATCTTAAACTCAACACATGTATTTTGGATTTCAGGATTTTGTAACTGTTTCACTTCTGTCTGTATCCTGCTGTAATCATGAATGATTGTGATATTAAATCATTAATCAATCATCAAGACTCACATTTGACTGAAATCCATCCTGACAGTTCATTAAATATAAAGAGATCTGAACATATGATCTGAATGACTAATCTTGGTCTTTCTCTGCTGCCATCTATACACAAGATTACACCTCAAACACCCCAGTAATGGTTTAATAGTGCAGTATTCTTGAAACCGGAATTGTGGCCTAACATTTTATGTAAAACCTCCTTATCGTAGCCTGAATAAACTCAAATCACTTCTAGAATGCATCCAGAACACCTGAGAAGAGATGATGCCAACCCCTCAGAGGACCTCAGATGATGCCAACCCTGAAACAACATACAGAACTACCACATTTTGCTATAAGTTTGATTGCATCATATAATAATTGCTGTTAATAGTGTTCATTGTCTGTTTGATTATGTCTTAAATTGATTTTAAATGACTTTCTCATTCTACATTTGAATTTATTGTAATGTTACAGTCAATCAATAATTAGTCTATTTTCCTGATAGAGGAAGACTGTACATTCCTATATATGACATATGTTATCTTCGTCAACCTATAGGACTTTACTAGCATAAAGATGAGCTCAAAGCTACAGATAAGCAGCAAAAGACACCTTTTCATTTTGTGTGAACTTTAAAAAGTAACTGTATGTAAGTTGTTATGCGAGTTGAAATGTCAGTTCAGTCAGTAAAATGGCTTCTAACAAGACGAATAACCGTATCTTTTTCCAAACGTCTGTTCTAGGAGGACGTCATCAGGTGAGCAGGTACGAAATTCCGCGAAAAGGTCGGATTGCTTTACGGCAGCAACAAATGCACGACTTACGACAGTGAACTCAAGTCTTACAGTAGGTGGCTGCAAAATCGCAAAATTACACAAACTACATTCAGTTGCTTTAAGCTTGCTTTTAATAGTTTAAAAAAAAGATTTTGTAAAGTTGTAAATGACTGCAGATTTTTGGAGTATGTTTGACAAGAATTTCAAATTTTATGTTTAATTCAATGTGCTGCTGTTTCTTTGTAATTATTAGTGAAATCTGCTAGCAATTTCTGAGTACAAATTGTTCCACTGTAAATCCTACAGCGCATTAACAAAAAAAAAAATTAACATGAGAACATAACTATTGTCAATAAACAATATAAATATAAACATTTCAAATATATTAAAAAATATTTTATTTTGAATGTAACATTTAGATTTTAAAAACATTTTTCTTATTTTAAATTTAAACATGAAATTTGTAAAAAAAAAGAAAATTTTTATATTATGAATAGTATATGTGAGCGTGTATAAAATGTATAGGGCATGTTATACAAAATAAATAAATAAAACATCCATCCAAAACAAGTAAGACAGAGTTTACAAAGATTTAGATGGTTTGGTACATAACTGGTATGAGAACAGTTATAATTTTCAGGAGAGAAACCTAAAACCTATTTAAAGGGATAGTTCACCCCCCAAAAAATTACGCATTCACCCTCAATGTTTTTTTGAACTCTCATTGTTTGAACTGTTTTTGTCTATACATATATATATATATATTTTTTTTTGTTTGTTTGTTTGTTTTTTCCCTTGCACATGCCTTTAAAAAATTTGCAGGTCAAAATGATTTTTAATATCACAACGGAAATTAACATCATATTCGTAATAGAGATTTCATGAACACATCCCAAAATTCTTCAGATTGTTGAATCTTTCCAGGCATGTTCATGACCCTACATGAGAAAGTGTCTCACAATTTCAAGAAAAACATTCTTACCTGTATTTTTGAAAACTCATAAATATGTAAAACTGACCTGGAACATAAACATACAAAACCAATTCAGATAAAGAATATTATTTCATTTTCTTTTCCTATCGTTTCACAGTCAGATGAAAAAAAAAAAGACGATGACATACAGGAACTTGGCCATTTTCAGTTTATTTTCTCATGAACTCTTTTGCAACGAACAGTCAAGCACACAATTTTATCAAAGTACAGTTTTCCATTCCAGGACCTCGACCGTACAACGTCTGACAGCACAACATGGAGACAAATGTTGAGTAGAGAAAGGTCGAAATCCATGTCCACTACTTCACTGCTGTGACAATCTCGTATGTAAAAAGCAAACATGCACGAGTTACACAGGGAAAACAAGAAACATTTTCAGTAGGGGACTTTTTTGTTAGAAAATAATTTTACTGCAAACCCAATGCAGCTCAATCACCTCATCTGTACAAACATCAGTGGCAGAGCACAAACGATTGAGATTGTAAAGATCACGTTGGCAGTAGAAGCTTCATCTGAAAACTCAGCTTGGCTCAAAACGAAGGGTTGCCGTTAAGACATCAAGGTGTTCAATTCTAGTAGAAAAATGGCTGTTTTTCATGTCTGGAATGCTCTAAGACGAGATTTTAGTGTGCGTGTGCTATCTCTACTGAGACTCATAACGTGCAGGAGAAAAAATATCTCAAATTGCCTAAAGTAATCGCTGCACTACTGCTAAACGAGCTGAGGAAGACGCATGAATACTGTGTGCGACATACAAAAGACGGACGACGGAAGGCAGAAACGTCTTAGAAACGGTGATCCAAAAATACAGTTTGGCAATAGACCACCAGCAGGCAGTGTAGAAAAATTAATGCTCATGAGATCCTCAAATAGTGTCTATTGATCACGATGCTGTAAAACCGTACAAAATATATTTGACCGCTGGCGGAGTAGGAGATTCATAAAACGTTATTAATACACTCATTTTGGTTCTTCTGACAAGCAAACAGAAATAAAAGTGCTTCAGAAAGGTGAAAAAACAAACGATAAACTAGAAAAGTAACATATTTAGACGGAAGAAGCACAGGCTGTGCTGCATAGAAACTACCAAAGTCAATGATTGAAAAGCTCCCTCACGAGCTTTTTTTTCTTTCCCGCAGGTTTAAGTCCCTCTAGATTCAGAGCACTTCAAACATAAAACAACATTGAAATGGAGACTCGACGCTTTTTCTCTTCACTTTTCGCTTTTCTTTAAAAAATATGGGAAGCCCTCAGTCATTTCCGGAAATAGATGTTCTTAACCAGCCTTTTGATTCACCCTCGCAAATATACATTTGTACATTTTTGGTATGTATATCATCTGAAAAGGAATATATTTATATATCTAGAATATTTACAGACTGATGAAACTATCTTACGCTGGTCTACAGACAGAAATATCCTCATCTAACAATCGCAAATAAACTCAGTGTCCTGCTGTACAAACAGAAAAATTAACAAACATACATGGTGTCGAGTGTCATATTTCACACTTAAATCAAAAGAAATGTAAAAAGTAATTTTATATTTAATAAATGTAATTATTAATCAATAATAAAAAAAATTAATAATATAACAATTATTTAATATTTTATCATTGGGAATATATATATATATATATATATATATATATATATATATATATAATTATTTGATCAAATGTATTTAATATTTAAAATGTAATATAACAGTAGTTACTTTTACAGTAACACTAAAAATACTGTATTACTGTAATGAGAATTGCTATTAAGCATAACTCAAGATCCATTAAAAATGCATTAAATTTGGGGGTAAATGTGCTTAATTGTCATGAAAAGGTTAAACTAAACACTTTAAGGAATTATTTTACGTTCCTTAAAAATAGGCTGCAGTTTTTTCATGAATAGACTTTTTTTTTCTTTTGATTTTGGGTGTTCATGTTTAAACTGGTGGATGTATAGTTGAGCAAGCGAATGTGTGATGTTATAAATGCATCAGGTCTGTTGCAGTTCACTGGCCTTTCCCTCCGAACGCGGCAAATGAAAAAACAAGAAAAAAGACAAAACACCAACCAAAACCGCAGTGAAGATGCTAGACTATGTTCTTGTAGGCTTTAGTACCACACGGTACGAGAGTTTTCCGGCTGGATTACATGGTATTAGAACAGACAGGACACAAACGAACAGCCAAAAGACACAAACACACTCACAGAGAGAGAGAAATGGCTGCAAACAGCAAAGCTTTGAGCGGTAGATCCAGTGGTCCAAAACACTGTCTGTAGTCGAGAAGGCTAAAATCATCAGAAGACACAAAGGCAACGTCTCCAGATGTTGGATGGCGATGAGAATGTAAAGGAGAAACAATGTAAAATGCGGTTGCATATATAATCGGTATTAAGGACAGTCGTTATAAAAGAGGACACCTTTAAAAACAGCACATGGAGGAGTCAGGTGGAGCGAGCGGCCGGTGAGGAAAGCTAAAGAAACACCTGTGTGTGTGTGTGTGTGTGTGTGGATGGCTGAAGACACCTCTGGAAGAGGAAGTGCTCGGAGGACGGGGACACACACTTCCTGTTGCTCTGGTCATTAGGTCAGAGTGCTGGAAGCCCTAAAGTAGGACAGGAACTTGAAGCACAAGCTCACGACGAAGTACCAGATGTTCCTGGCCATCTGAGAGCGAGCGATGAAGACGCGCCAGATGAAGACCAGCAGCACCGTGTTGAACGTGTATCGGATGTTTCTCAGCCTGTGAACGGAGGATCAATAATTCAATGAAACATTCAATTCAATTTAATTCAATGCATGATGCGACGATTGAATCCTCACGGTCTTGTTTATGCTGCTATTCGCCACATAAAACTAAAGCCCTGTACAAAACAAGACCAAAAAATACATTCTAATCTGACTGATTAATGATCGACTAATGAGCTTCGTTTGACGGTCAGGAATATAAAAATGAACAAAATGCTGTCAATCTACAATTCTCCACCGTATTTACTATGCTGTGCGCAAGTTCAGGTAACTCAAAAACTTGCGTACACGAGCTGAGACCAGACGTGAGATTTGATCGTAGCCACCGCTCACGTCCATATTGATAAATTCCACGTTTTGCGTTGAAACGACCGTACGCCCAATTTTCTGTCGTACGTTCGTTTCGTAAATGAGGCCCAAGGTGTTTAATCAAGCTTCCTCTTCTCTATGGACAGGATGCAGTGTGTTTATAGGCCACACCGCCATTATTTATTCACCCTCATGCAAAACTCGCATATGACCTCAGAAGACCTTTGGTGATGCAGAAATAAAAAACTATTGTTAATTATTATATTATACTATAGAAACAAAAAATATCTGTTGAAGAAATAGAAATGAGAAAATAAGACTCAATAATAAATAATTATATTATAAATGTTTCTACAGAAACAAAAAAATAGAAAATAAAAAATAAAACAATAGAAAATAAAAAAACAGCACAATATAATAAATGTCATTTTAATATAACATACACTACCCTTCAAAAGTTTGGGATTAATACTTTTGACACCCTGGAGCACAAAAGCAGTCTTCAGTCGCTGGGGTATATTTGTAGCAACAGCCAACAATACATTGTATGGGTCAAAATGATAGATTTTTCTTTTATGCCAAAAATCATTAGGATATCAAGTAAAGATCATGTTCCATGAAGGTATTTTGTAAATTTGCTACCGTAAATATATCAAAACGTAATTTTTTATTAGTAATATGCATTGCTAAGAACTTCATTTGGACAACTTTAAAGATGATTTTCTCAATATTTAGATTTTTTTGCACCCTCAGATTCCAGATTTTCAAATAGTTGTATCTCAGACAAATATTGTCCTATCCTAACAAACCATACATCAATGGAAAGCTTATTTATTCAGCTTTCGGATGATGTATAAATCTCAATTTCGAAAAATTTATGACCCTTGTGACTGGTTTTGTGCTCCAGGGTCATATTTGAATTCAATTTCAGCTGTAAAGCAGCTCTGCAGAAGGCAATGGTGTCATTATTCAGCTCAGTTTAGATTCAGTAAGTGTGTAGACGTGTCATCAGATGGACGTACTTCCTCAGGTGCTGTCTGGCGGCGGGAATGTCGGACATGTCCTCGTTCAGAACATACTTCTTGGTGCCGATACAGTAATTCTCGATGTACTCGGGCCAGTTCAGCTGGCGAACGTCAAAGTTGAAGGTCTGAAAGATCACGAGGATGAGTTCAGCACAGTTTCGTCCACAGACTGTCAGTATGCTCGTGTGATTGCGTGTGTGTATAGTAGTGTGACGAATAACCCTGAAATGTTATCAACTGTGCTTTTTTTTTAGGTGTTATATTTAGCCTTTTATTAGGGTTTTATTACAAATGCAAAACAACTACTCATGCATTTGACTTGAGCTTCTATTTGCAATGCAAATTAAGCTGCAGTTATGCAATTATGATTTATTTTTTTACATCAGTCTGCACACCTGAAATTAAACATGCAGCACAGTGACAATAATACTCTTTCAAACATTTAGCATTGCATACTGCATATTTCATATGCTTTTTCTATTAAAAATAGCATGTACACGGTTTATTTATTTATTTTTATTTGTGTATTTTCAATGAACCTGAAGTTATGAAATTATGATTTCTTTTAATTTTTGAGAGGAGCCTTGATGCCTGGAATTACACATGCAATGGTGACAATAACAATGTTTCAAACATTTATTGCATACTATTTTATATGCTTTTTTTGGATTGGATTGTATAATATAAAAATATTTAAGTTGTAAATAAACAAAAAATTCATTCAGTTTTTCAACTTCAAAATTGCATGTTTAATTCAATGCATTACTTGCTTCTTTGTAATTAGTTACTACTAATTAGGCTACTTCAATTTCTTTGTGATTTAATCGATTTTATTTTTGAGACTGGAATTAAACATGTAATACAATACTGACCATGACACGATTTCAAACATTTATCATTGTATACTGCATACTATTTCTAAAAATATACATTTTTCAAAGTTGCAAAACAAAATGATTGAGAAATAAGAGCAAAAATATTTTTACTTATTAAAATTTTGTGAAAACTGAGTAAGTGCCACAACACCGTAAAATCTACTGTACAGCTTCTGTATTTATTTCTATATTTATATGTATTTTCTATATTTATTCTCTCTCTCTACTATATTCTATATGCCATTTATTCTAATTCCTTATTCCTTCATACATTCTGTGTTCTATCATTTTTTTTTATTAATGCCTGTGTATGTCCTTAACTCATTGTTGCACTGTGAGATGAGGAACTACAGAAAACCATTTCACGGCATTACATCACATGTAATATGCGACAAAGAACTACATTTCTTTCAGTGTAGTATACAGTCTAGAGCAGTGGTTCCCAATCCTGGTCCTGGAGAACCCCCAACACCGCACATTTTAGATGTCTCCCTATTTAAACACACCTGATTCAACTCATCAGCTCATTAGTGAAGACTCCAAGACATCAAATGTGAGTGTCAGATAAGAGAGACACCAAAATCGTGCAGTGTTGGGGGTTCTCCAGGACCAGGATTGGGAACCACTGGTCTAGAGTATGCAGTATTCATAACTCGCTCACACAGGATATCAAAGCATGTTACGCACCGATCTCTCCCCAGTGGAAAGGGTTAATGCCTCCGGTTGTGCAGTTGTACACGAGTGCAGTTTTCGGTCTGAAACGAAAACACAGAACAAGGAGATCACACTGTGCCGCATGAGCACAACCGCACATTTCCCCCTCATGCAAATACATCAACAGAGGGATTTTTCATGCTAATGTTCTCCGTTTAATCACCTGCGGGTCTCGCATAAGTTAATCAGACAGGTGAAGCTGACCTGTGCACTGCGGTGTACCAGCCAGCAGCCAGCGTCAGGTTTATAACCACGTCTACAGGAATCAGATCGGCCACCGCGTCATTACTGGCTCTCATGGTGCGCAGGATGCCCTTCCCAGCCTGCACCGGGACACACAAAACACACGCTTCTTCAGAGAGGATGCCAAACGCACCATCTGCCTCTGTCTGGCTGTGAGCTTCACGCAGGCGTTTAGGAGGATGAAACTGCTTCATGACTTCAGGAAATACAGATTAATGAAATACGAGGGGCAGATTGTTTTCATCGCTTTCAATCGTGCCAGGTCGCCTTGTTGCATTTCGGTGCAACTTATAAGCCATTCGTTTGACATTAAATCAGCACTGGTGCGCAGTCCTTTAAACTTTACTTTGTCCATCTTAATTAATGAAATATTAGTCAGAAATTTAAATAGAGCAGTTTATTGAAACCTATAGGCTACAGAAGAAAATCAATAATCATATACTAAATATTACTTGCATAACATGATCTAAATATCAGTGGTCACTCTATATCTCCAATAATATGTCTTAGTGAGATGAGATTGAAATGATCCACACATATAATGCAATGAAATCTAATGATGATTGAGAGCTGAAGAAATAAAGGCTCCTCAGAAGATGTGAGATGTTCTGGAGGCTTGTGAAGATCATTCCTCCGCTGAGGAACAGTGAAAGTAAAGCTTCTGGAAACAAATGCTCCTCAAAAGATCCGGAGGATCAGATTTGAGACGCGCTGATTTTTCTAAAAAATGTTTGATGGAGAATCAAGTAAAGCAGAGCTGCTTCAGTAAGTGTTCATCTGGAAATATTACTGCAATTATTCTGACGTTTACATGATAAAAATTTGTCAGATTTGACAACAAAAGACACGTGAAGCAGCAGCTGAAGCTGGACGTTTGTGTAATTACACTAAAAGAGCTTTATCAAACATATGACTTAAGGCTTGTAGTATATTGTGTGCGACAGGTTTATCGGCAAAGTTTTGATCATTTAGAGGCTTTTGAAAATCACTTAAAGTAATGTTAGGGTTAAGATGGCTCTCTGTGGGGCTCAGGATGTGTTAAACTTTCAGATCTACCGTAGCACACCATGAATCAATACTTACAGCAATGAAAACACCACTTGGTCCATTAAAGTTGTCTATCCAACCCTGTAAAATACAGAAAAAAAGAGTCAAGAGTCCAAACCATGTTATTTTAATATAATTGAGATACTTTCATAGTTCTTGTTAATATTTTGAATTAGATTTCATTTTTAAATTTTCAGTTTTCATTTTAATTTTAGTTAAACTTTAGTTTAATTATGTTGTCTTTTCATCTTTTTTATTTTTAATTATAAATTTAATAATAGTAATATTTTTTAATGTGTGTGTGTGATATTTTAGTTTTAGTTATTTTAATATTTCAAATGAAACTAAACAAAAATGAGCAATGTTGCCTTGGCATCTACCTGAAATAAAATAAATTTCAATGTCTATATAGTTTTATTTTATTTACTTTTTTATTTTAGAATTATTTTCATGTATTTAGTTTTATAGTATATGGAGTTCACCTAAATGTATTATTATTTTTTTAAATATATGTCTAAATAGTTACATTTTTAGTTTGTTATTTTGGTACTTCAAATAAAAAGTTTATTTAATCAGTTAATTTTTAATTTTTTTATGTTTTTAGTTTTAGTTAATGATAACAACCCCAAACGTCTCTATGATGTTCTGGTATGTATGTTTATGCCATCATTAGTCCAGGTTTGAACCTAAATCCTCTGGGTTAGCAGCCCAGATCTTTAACCATTATGCCTCATCACTCAGACATAAGAACTTTGTTGCGAGCGGATGCGTCACTCACGGGGAACGGCTCCTGCCAGCTGGCTCCCACGATGGACGGCCGTATGATGCCGATGTTGAGTTTGCCGCTCTCCTGCTGCACCACACACTCGGCCAGCGCTTTGGTGTAAGTGTAAGTGTTCGGCCGGTCACCGATCAGACGCGGCGTGATGTCACGGACGATACTGTCATCCATCCACCTACACACACACACACACACACACACACACACACACTGCTCTGCTTCAGGGTCAGTACAGTGTGTCAGACAAAACATCCTGATGCAATATGGCTTGACCGAGTCAAACTATGTGGAAAATGACCAGTGGCGTAAACCAAGTGTTTTCAAACTGGGGTTCGTGGAAAAGGTTAGAGGGAAAAAAAAAGAATAAACTAAAAATGTTTTAGATTTTTTTTTGAAAAAATCAAATAAATAATAAAAAATTGATTAAAATGAACAAATTAATACATAATAAAATTTTTTACAAATATGTAAATACTACATCTAAAAGTGTAGTGAGTAGAAAAAGGAACGTGTCAAGAAATTAATTAACTGAAGTAATAAAAATATAAAGAAAAAGAAAAAAATACTGATTAAAATAAATTAAACAACAAATATAGATTAAAATAAATAACAAAATAACATATTTAAATAAATAATACACCTAACAAGTACAGTACTATAGTGAATAGAAAAAACTACTAATGTAAATGTAATAGAAACAAAACATTCTCAAAATATTTCGACATATTTAATAATATTAGCATCAGTTTTTCAAAGTATTGGGACTTTCTACAAAAGTGTAGTGAGTAGAAAAAGGAACGTGTCAAGAAATTAATTAACTGAAGTAATAAAAAAATAAAGAAAAAGAAAAAAATACTGATTAAAATAAATTAAACAACAAATATAGATTAAAATAAATAACAAAATAACATATTTAAATAAATAATACACCTAACAAGTACAGTACTATAGTGAATAGAAAAAACTACTAATGTAAATGTAATAGAAACAAAACATTCTCAAAATATTTCGACATATTTAATAATATTAGCATCAGTTTTTCAAAGTATTGGGACTTTCTACATAAAAATATACACCTGCCTATACATTTTACAAATTTATATTTTATGAAAATTATTACTTAAAAAAAACATTAACTAACTGAAAATATTATTTCTTTTATTATTTCAGCTAGTTGCCAAGAACACATTTCTTTGTTTTTATTTTAGTTTAACTTGATGTACTAAAATAACTAAAAATTATATCGACACAAAAAACACTACAGAAAATGACAAAAATACACAACAAAATTACTTAAACTTTAAAAGGAAAAAAGGAAAATATATACATATAAACTAATTCAAAACATTAACCAAAATATCTAAAAGTATCTTGATACTAAAATAACACTGGTGTCCATGGCTTATTTTCACGTTTCTCTCCTTGCTTTATCTTTATTTAGTTTTGATATATTTTTCAGCATACCATAATTCTGTTCCGAGGCATTAGCTTAAGTCTGATATTGAATACACTCTTCCCTCACACCTCTGGATTGTGTCAGCTCCATCAGGTAACATGAGCTCATGGCTGTGGTTGCCGGGTAGATTCTGTAAGAGAGTTTGAGGTGATGATATATTGTACTCACTCCAGAGAGTCGATGAGTTTCTTGGGCTCGACCGGAAGAGGGTAGATGACCTCGTCGATGTGTCTGCGGTTGCAGTTGGCGTAGGCGGTGGAGATGTGGATGAAGGCCTGCAGGTGCTGCATCTGCTGCGCCAGAGAGAGGAGCTGCAGCGTGGCGATGACATTCAGCTGCAGCGCATGCCTGCGCAGACACACGCATTCATTATTGCACATTAGAAACCATTAAAAAAAACATACAACATAGATAAATCACTGCTCTGCTTCAGGGTCAGTACAGCGTTTCAGACATGCAACATCAGAGTTATATAACATGGAAAATAAGACATGCAATAGCCGGCAATGTAGACCAAAAAACATAAATAATTAAATAAATTTGATTCAAATAAATGAATAATAAAAATACAATAAATACATTAATAATAAAAAAGATTAAATAAAAAAATATATATATGATATAATATATGATAAAAAATATATATGTAATACATCTAACAGCACAGTACTGTAATGACTGAGGAAAAGTAACAAGATATTAGTAACAAATGATTTATTATTATAATTTGGCATAGATCAAAAATACATAGATAATATTTAAAAAATAAATGAATATATAAATAAATTAAAATAAAAAAAACAATATCTTAACCTTAACAAACCCACTGATTTGTTAACTGATGGAATATGCTTTTGTTCAAGCCATCAACCCACATTATTTCAACTTGTTTTTAAAATAAGTTTAACGGAGTAGAAAAACTACATTTTCCATGATACTGCAAAGAAATCTGCACCAATGAGAGAAACAATGGCGGCTAAAGAACTGCCTATATATATATATATATATATATCTCAGTACAGTACTATAGTGAGCAGAAAAAGTAAAAAGGTAATGTAAAAAACTTTTCATTATTTCAAAATGTACAAATTATAATTAAATTATATTTAAAAATAAATAAATTGATTAAAATAACTAAATAATACAAATGATTAAAATAAAGAAATTACTTCAACTTTAAATAAAAATATTAAAACAAAAATACTTTTTTATAAATGATTATAAATGTTTTAAAATGTAAACAGTATTTTTAAATATAAAAATTATAATAGCATATTACTGATACTGGTCAGTGATGCTGCTGAGAGTAAGAGGACTGCATTCTTAAAACACATTAGGACACTAATGCTGTTTTTATTTTCCTTAAAACAATGAAGCAAGAGGTCGCTGTGAACAGATGTGTGTGTGTGTGTAAACCTTTCCCTCACTCGTTCCTGCTCTGAAGTCAGCGGTTCACTAATGAATCCCTCGTTCCTCCAGCAGTGAGAACATCTGCTCCTCAGCCGGAGACTCATGACACAGCAGAGATACTGTACGTGTGTGTGTGTGTGTGTGTGTGTGTGTGTGTGTGTTTTTTCCCTCTCTTATTCTTGTTATTCTCACATTTCCTCCCTTCCTTTACAAGTGTAGCTATGGCTTTCAAGTTCCATCACTAATGTTCAAAAATTTGGGTTTGGCCAGGTTTATTAATGTTTTTGAAGTCTCCTCTGCTCACCAGAGCTGCATTTATTTGATCAAAAATACAGTAAATATTTTTAGAATGTAAAATAACTATTTTCTGTGTGAATATCTGTTAAACTGTAATTTATTTCTGTGATGCGCAGCTGTATTTTCAGCATCATTACTCCAGTCTTCAGTGTCACATGATCTTCAGAAATCATAATAATATGCTGATTTGCTGCTCAGGAAACATCTCTGATGATATGTTTAGTAAATGTCGTCACACGTCACTCACTTCAGCGGCTCGTCGAAGCGGATGGTGGCGGCGCAGTGGAAGACGATGTTGATACAGGAAGTGAGTGTTTGCACATCCTCTGGACTGATGGCCAGGCCGGGCTGCGTGAGCTCGCTGCTGATGGGGATGATCTTCTGATGAAAGTCAGGATTATCTTCACGCACACGGTCGAACAGCTGCAACACACACAGACAAACATGTCAGATTCACTAGAACAAAACATGACAATGATCATTCTTCACGCGCTCTACAGTATTCACACATGAGGGCAGTAAGTTACGGCTACACTAATTCAAATTAAATGAACAGTATTATTTGGAAATGTAATGAGAACCACCAGTGAGAGTAAAAGTAAGCAAGTAAGTCCAAATATTCCAAAAATAGGAATTTGGTTAGTAAACACAATTAAGCTCATTTAAATAAAATAAATTATGCATTATTTGAAAACCCAGTCATAATCACCACTGAAAATGTTTACAATAAATAAATAAATCAATAAACAAACAAACATTTACAAATGGAATTAGGAACATTAGGAATTTAAGTAGTAAATAAAATTAAGCTAATTTAAATTGAATAGTGTAAATTAATGTACTAACTAATGTCAAATACCATTGAAAAAACGACAATAAAAAACTAACAAAAATCAATCAATACTGTATTATTTTAAAACCTAATGAACAGCACCATTATGATAAATAATGTATGATAATAATGTACTTACTGCCAGAGCAAAAACAAGACAATAAGATTGCAATATCATTAATCATTAAAATATTCATGTTAATTTAAATATAATAAATATTTTATTAATTATTTATTATATGAAAACCTAATGAGAATCACCACTGATGAAATAAAATAACATAAAATAAGCAAATTACAAAAAACATTTGAATTGTCCATAAAAATAACCTTACAATGCATGGTTCTAAAACAGGCATCATTTTCACACTATTATTAAGAAACGCAATTTCTCATCTGATTTTGTGGTAAAATGAGGTCTGTTTACATGAGAATTCATCCTTCCAGAGACATTATGTAATTTTCAGTTGGCCAAACAGCAAGATGCAAATGACAAATCTCATCATATTATGTCACAGACTTCAGCATTTATGTAAAGGAGAAAACTGCAGAGTGAATAAATTAGATATTTCTTGACCGTATCCAAACACGCAGGCATTCAGCATTGCATGTTTGAAGCGGTACACAGCTGATGAATGCGCTGTGATTTCTGTAATCTGATATCAAAAGAGGATTTGCAGAGACTGCCGTCTTCTCTGACACACATGTGCTGACTTATGTTACCCACAATTCCAAGGGTCTGGCAGTGGCACATTCCTGCAGCCGCAGCCAATCAGAATCATTTCTGGACGTAACATGTGACCCCCTGTAACCCCAGCAGCAGGCACCTGCCGAGGGCCGGACAGATGCTGACAGCTGTTGAGCCTCTCGGTCCAGTCACGCTTTTCAATGCATATTTATCCAAGAGAGATTAGCATTTCCAAAAGAAAACAGTGCATGCCATAAGAATAATATTGAAGTCTGAGGTGTAAACGTAACACCAGAGCTGCTTTATAGTCGCACTGAAAATATTCATCAAATCACTTTCATTTTCCAATAAACAAAACAATGCAATAACTTAACATTTTCATGAATTACATTCTCTAAATTATTCATACATCATGGTCATTATATAAAAATTAAATAAATACTGTATTATTTGAAAACCTATTTGAAAAAAATCACAATAATAAGTTTGAGGTGTAAACGAAATGCCAGAGCTGTTTTAAAGTTGAACCAAATATATTAAATTAATTTCAATTAAAAAAATAATCAAATAATTGTTTACAACTTAACAAAACTAATAAATCACAATAATAAAAACATTTAAACAAACATTAAACAAATTTAATTTGCTTAATTTAATTAATAAAACAAAAAATAATACAAAATATTAAAATAAATGTAATTTATAAAAATAAATAAAACAAAAAATAATAATTTAAAAAACAAATTATTAATAATAAAATACTAATTATCAAGCAAATAAATTTCATTCACAAAAAAGTAAAATAGAAAACTATTTTATTACATTAAACTAATTATTATTCAAAAACATGGCAAATACATTCAAATACTTCATTTAAAAAAATAATAATAATAATAATAAAATACAAATTGAAAAAAAACAAAACATAAATCAATAAATACATTTTATTAAAAAAAAAAAAAACAGAAACAATAAAAAAATATTAATCAAATTTCATGTACAAATAAAAAAAACTTAAACAAATGTAATTATTTAGAGAGCACATAAACCCCATATAGACATATCAGAACTAAAAGGATGTTTCTGAGTCATCAGTGTAAATGAGGACCAATCAGCAACAAGCATGCAAATAAGCACCAATGCACATTCAGTATGCAAATAAACTAAACCGTTTAAACGCCACATCTAAACCTTCCTGAAGGACGAGAGCTTGTAAAACACGTCACAATCCAGTTCTTCCTGACTTTTTCCCAGGAATTGCTGTGAAATTGTCTGGGAGAGCGTGGCTGTTATAAAGTCTGCTTGCATGTTGAGACACGGATCATTTTATTTGCTTTCGCAATGTGTTCGTTTATTCAAGATGTGAGATGTACAGTACACATTCACTCATGTTTCAATAGAAACACTTTCCGACACAATTACTGAGAAATCTCTAATGTCACTTAGACCTGTTGCTATACGAGGCATTTTTTGAATATTAAACTATACAAAAAAAGTAAATATATATATTAATAATTTAAATATATATTTTTATCTAGATATATTATACATACATATTTTTTAGTTATTTAATTTTTAAAAAAATATTAAACTATAATTTACAAAAAAAATCTGATTTATTAAAAAATAAAAATATAATTAAAAATAAGAAATAAAAAAAACTAATTATTAATCAAATAAATGTAATTTACAAATAAAACAACAAACAATATTTTTGTTTGGCAAACTAAAACTGAACTAAAAAAAAACGAAATAGTAATATTTAAAAAAATTATTTATAAAAATGAAAATGTTAAAAACAATTACTCAAATTAAACTAAAATATAAACTGGAACTATAGGATACAAGCTAATTCAAAATATTAAAACTAATAAAGATATTTAAAAGTAAATAAATAGAATAATAAAACAATAATACAATTATTAATAAAATACAATTTCCTTTGCAAAATATAGAACAAATACAAAACAATAATAAAAACAAATTATTAATCATTTAGAGAGCACATAAACCCCATTCAGAAACCATAACAAGACATAACAGAACTTATTTGGCTAATATGAAGTTTGTGCGCACCAATAAAGCAACTATCTTGTCTTTTACAACCAGAGGATTTTCAAATGCAAATGAAAGTGCATGATTTTAATACGAGTAATCATCAGGGTAGCATTTCCCACACACTCAAACATGCAAATACTACGGGAATAAAGCCCTAATGATATCATCTGAACACATAAGTCTGGTCATAACGGCCATTAACACAGATTACTGGACAGATCAGACAACATATGGACCATGAGAGCAGTCTAGCCAACACACACACACACACACGCACACACACACACACACACACACGCACGCACGCACGCACGCACACATAGAGAGTTTAGTCATTGCTGGACAGAGATGCAGTTAAAAGGTCAAGACGCACAAAACTAGGAGAACCTGGTCAATATCAGACAGGAGGAATGTGAGGAGCTAGAACGCTTTTCAGAAATGCAGTAAACGAAGGCAACGAGTGCAGCCGCTTCAGCCAAACTTCCTGCCGTGGTTTGTGTCACCGGGCAACAAAAACAACACACACCCGCATGCTGGCATAGGATGAAGCTCCATATGCTGCTGCAGCGCTGCCAGAGCGAACGCCCTCACACACACACAAACACACACTCTCACACACACACACTCTCTCTCACACACACACACACACACACGCACACACACACACAAACTCACACGCACTCACTCACAGTAGAATACAGCATATCAGCATTAATACTGCTATCAAAACTACAACTTTTCAAAACTACTCAACTGCTCATTGAAATAAAGCTACATAAAAAAATTGAATGGAAACACAAGGTGAAAAACTACAATTGGAAAACTAAAACTGAACTAAAAAACAAACAAACAAACATTAAACTGATTAAAGTTAATTGATTAAAAAAATGGCAAAAGCACACACCTAAATTACTAAAAATTAAATTAAAATTTAAATAAAAACTGAAATTATAAAATAAACGCTAATTTTAAAAAAATGAATAAAACTAATTATATAAATAATACTAAAATAGCACTAATTAAAACAGTATCCAAAACAAACAAACAAAAAAAAGTAAAAACATTTTGTTCATTGAAATAAAGCCGAAACAAAACAGAACATAAACCTCGTTGGCAGTGTGGCGACACACAGCGGCGTCCCGAGTTCGAATCCTGGCTCACGGACCTTTCCGGATCCCACTCCCTCTCTCCCCCACTTCTCTTCCTGTCAGATCTAGACTGTCCTAGCGTAATAAAGGCAAAAATGCCAAAAATTAAGATTTATTTACGATTTAAATATCAATAAAAATTATAATAAAATAATACTATTTAACAGTTTAAACAGTATCTGGGTTATTCTAAAACTAAAATAACTAAATAAATTTTTATTAATAGAAATAAAGCTGAAATAATATATAAATATTAAAAGAAAAACAGAAAGTTGAAGCACTTAAATGCTAAAAACTAATTCAAACTATTAAAATCAACTGTAATAGAATAAAAATAACAATAAAAAAACACTTTTACATATATAGTTAAAACAGCATCAGGTTTATTATGTTTTACTAAAACTAAAACAATTAAAAATAAATTGAAAAGCAATAAAGCTGAAATTAAATAAAATATTAATTAAATAAAACAGAAATATTAGGTGAAAATAGCTAATTAGAAAATGAAATTTGAAAGTTTAAGTTGACGCAATAATTTCTAACAGCAATAAAATTAAACCTAGTTAGTAATAAAAAATCATTAATAATTATTTGAATTATTTAAAATAAGTAATTAATTATAATCAGCAATTAACAATAAAGTAATTAATAAGTATTTACTAATAAATGTTAATGTAAGTTTGTATAAAATCACAACTGAAAATATAAAAATGAAAAGTAATTTAAAATATTAATAAAAACTATAATAGTATTTACAATAGTAACTGCTGATCTATGTGGAAACAGTTCAAACTCCTCGATTAAAGCTGCACTGTACGAGAAAGGAAGAATAAAGGACGCACAGGTTCACTGTATTGAGGTCAGGGGTTCGCCGGGGTCGAGCACTGTAAACATTTGCTCTCTCTGTGCTGGAAAGAGCAAGCGGTGCATTGTGGGACGGCGGTCGCTCTGTGCCAGTCTCCACCGAGACCCCATTGTGTGTGAGTGGGAGAGAGAGAGAGAGAGAGACAATACTCCTTCAGTTCCTGCACTGCTGTGGCCTTGGGTGAATGATAAACACACACACACACACACGCTTGAAGAAACAGCAGAAGCGCAGTCGACTGGACAGACTGAAGGAGGGACGGAGGTCAGAGAGAGAATGAAGGCGGATCACAGGTAGATCAGTATCCCTGCCTGAACCGACTGAAGAATTCACCCGCGGGACGTCCAGCACTCAACAAACACTGGGGCGTCCACAATACAAATCAGAATCAATTCAGAAATTCATACAATTTCAACTATAAAATATCATTTCATTAACAAAAGTGATAAAAAATAAAATATATATACAGTCAGGTCCATATACATTTAGACACAGGCCCAATTTTGATTATTTTAGCTGCTGAGTGCTGACCAAAACATATTCAAGTTACAGTTATATAATGATTATGGTCTTAAAGTGCACACTGTGAGCTTTAATTTGAGGGTATTCTCATCAAAATTGGAGGAAATGTAATAATATATAAATAATATATTATATATTAAATAATATATAATAAACAATCATCCTCACTTATCATATTAATATTATTATTGTTTTTATTATATATATAACTTATATATATAAAGTTATAAAAGCTATATAAAGCTTGTCTCTTTAATAATTTAAGAATCTGGTGAAAGGCCATTTAAATGACAAAACAATAGACACGTTTGTTTGAGACTGAATGGCTTCCCACATTAATTTTCCTTCTCCAAAAAAACACACACACAAGCTGCCTGTGTGAGCGCCTGAGCATTCCTTACATATACAACCTACACACACACACACACACACACACTCATGTTTGCTTGGCTATCTTAGTGAGGACACTCCATAGACTTCCACTGATTTTCTATCAGGTTAATGATAATTTCTATCAGCTAACCCAAACCCTAACCATCTGCAGAACACTAGATTTACATCAACAACATCTTCTGGCTGATTTACAAGTCTTTCTAAGTACTGAGGACCAGTCAAGTGTCTCACTAGTGCGTTATCAAAGTATTTCACAATATTAATCACAAGTACACACACACACACACACACAAGCTGTAATGAGGTTTATATCAGAGGTCAGAGAGTTTGCGCAGCGCTGACAGAATCTGTTCGTCTGACCCATAATACTGATCTGCATCTCATAACAGCTGAGCTTCACTCTGGCTGGAGTCCAGATCTCACATCAGTCCGGCACAGACCGGATCAAACTACTGAAACACCAGCAAACCCATTCCTCAGTTCACATGCAGTTCAGAAACATCACTCACTTTAAATGAACTATAGTGATCGAAACAAAACTAAATCCATAATAAAGCATTGATTACTAGAAATACAATAAATGTGAAATAAAACAAATTTTTTATTAGGTTGTCTAGATGTGCTCATTTGACTAAAACTGGAGAAAAAAAAAAATATATATATTAAAAAATCTCTATAAACAAAATAAATAAATAAAACACAAATGTATACAAAAAAAAACACACCACATTACTAAAAAACATGAAAAAATGTTTTCAAAAACAAACACTTTAACGTTTTTAAAAACGTTTTTGAAAAAAGCAAAGAAAAAAAGCAAATACATATTTGCTAACATTTTGCTAGGATATTGCTGTTGAATATCAACTGACATAATATATGATATTTGATAATGATGATGATGATAATAATAATAATATAGTTTTTCATATTTCTAATGATCATAATTATAATGATCATATATTTAATATAGTTAATTTTTATTTATGTATTTTAAAAATATATGAATGCTAAATAATAATAGTAGTAGTAATAGTAGTAGTGTTTCTTTGCTGGAAAGTTCTGCTCAAACTAAACGAAGGGGAGTAAGTTCTTCTCTGTTACTGCGGATGTGACTCATCATCCTCACATTAAGCAAGCTTTCTCCAGCAGCAATGAAGCCGCACCTACAGCACGATCAGACGCGCATGGAAATACAGATCATAACTCATATGGATGGCGTTTGTGGTGGGGTTTCCATGGCAACAAGGTTTCAGGTTTCGAGTTCAGGGAAACAATAGTGATAAACCCTGATGACCTCCAGCGAGCAGACACAGATGCGGTCACTGTTCTGCACGCTTTGACGTAACTAACTATTTAAGGATCAACACACGGTTAACTGAAGTTCGGACGCGATCAGATGTCATCTGATCATAAAGACCGAGATATCCAACGACAAAAACACAATATAAGCATCAGGCTTCTGTCTGAAAAACCTGAAAAGCGAGAAAAGAAGAAAAGCACAATGTTCTAGAAAGGTTACAAATGTTTTAAAAGTGAGCCAAACACACTGATTCTGATGATAAATAAGAGCTGCTCCATTAATAGAAACGAAACCTGAAATCACGATTTGGCTTATCAAATCACAATCGCTGAGATTTTATTAAATAAAGGTCATTTAAGTATCTTTCCAAAATTGTAATAAGAAACACTTATGAAGCGACTGTCATTGACAAAGTGGAAGCTTTAAAAAATTTGAAATGGAAAATACAATGCAAAATTATTATTACATTATTATTATTATTATTATTATTAAAGTATTATTATTATTATTCTTAATACAATAGTAATTTTTCTTATTTTGTTTAATATTTTTTTATTAGTAATAAAAATCATAATGAAAACAACAACATTATTATTATATTTATAATAGCTATATTATTTAATATTATTTAATATTCATCCATGGCTAAAACAATAATTAATATTATTTGTATTATTATTATACTATTATTATTATTTTAGTCACTGAGATATATATATATATATATATATTCTTAATACAACAGTAATGTTTCTTATTTAGCCATTTTTATTATAGTTATTTTTTTATATTATTTTCATTATCTTTCATTTTATTATGATTTAACATTTTGTAACTATATTTAACATTTTTTAATTTATTATTATCTTATATTATTATTATTACAACTTCCTCTACTATTATTACTATTATTGTTATTGATATAAATTCTTAATACAACAGTAATTACTTATTTTGTTTGTATTTTTAGTAATATTAATAATAGATCTAATAAAACAATTGTCCTTTACTATTATTATTGACAATATATTATATAACAATAATAATCATAATCAGTCATTTTATTGTTTATTCTTATTTTAAGCAATATTTTTATTCAGTAATTTTAATAATTCTAATGAAAACAGCATTATTATTATTAATAACGATTAACAACAATATTATCATTAATAATGATAATCATAATTATTTTATTGTAATATATATATATATATATATATATATATTTTTTTTTTTTTTTAAAAAAACAATAGATCTTATTTGGTTTAACATTATTATTCAGTCATAATAATCATAACCATTATGAATAATAATAACAGTATGTAATTTTATAGAGAAATACTGCTTTTAAAGTCATATTGATACTTAAATACCAAAAAATAAATAATTAAATAAATAATAATAATAATAACAGCAATTGCAATTTTGATCAGAAAACGTGTTTTCAATTTTTCTCTCCAAGTTGTAAAGAGAAGGCTGGTGAGTAAAGGTCACAGTGTGAGTCTCACCTTACACTTCATCATGTCCTGGACACGCTCGGACATGGACTGACCCGCCTTGGGCCGGACGAGGATGTAGAGGGCGTTGACGTCGGGACAGGAGCGCAGCAGCTTCTCCACCAGCACCTTCCCCATGAAGCCCGTGGCTCCGGTGATCAGCACGTTCTTCCCCGCGTACCACTCCGAGATCGAGGCCATGATGACGCCGCTCCTGCTGAACACTGACACACAGAGATTCACCTGATTCCCAGTCAAAACACACGCAGCTTCCTCCGTCAGCGGGGGAATGCAGCCCACTGCTTCCTCAGGACACAGTCTGACTCCTGGCCACTAATGAAGACTCACTGGACACTTTTGTAGTCTCTGCCCCTCGGATACTGTCTGCAAAGATGTTCAGAGGGAACTGTAATGTGTTGCCAAAAGGTTGCTAGGTGCTTTCTTAATTCTTACTAGCGCTTAGAGGTGAAAATCATGCGTCTGATCACTGAAGTAAATGCCCACACACACACACACACACACACACACACAGCTGTTTGTTTAACACTTGTATGAGAGATGTTTAGAGAGATCAGTGATGTTTGACTTGGCAAACACAGCTAATAAAGCAGGAGTAGGCGCGTCTAGATGGATTCATTTGTCCTGGAGTCACTGTGTTCATTCAGTTTCATCAATGAAAAGAAAGAAAATACAGCTTATATTCTCTCTCTCTCTGAGTATCTTCTGCCACTATTACAAGAATCAACAAGACAAGACAACATTACACAAGAATAACTGTCTTTGTCATATAATGCAATTATTATATGTAATTAACGTAAAACAATTTATTTTATATATTTTAAATACTAAATATTTAATAATTAATATGTAATACTACTATATTAATATTATTAAATATTACAATATTATATATAATATTAAATATGCAATATAGGCTTTATTAAATTTTTCCCTGCATAACTAAGAAAAATAATAAATATTCAATTTTTAACTACAGTTATGAGTATATCTAAAATGTATACATATCTTATAATCCTACAATCAATCAGTTTTCTCATTTTGTCTCTCATAGTTGAGGTATACCTATGATGAAAATTACAGGCCTCTCTCATCTTTTTAAGTGGGAGAACTTGCACAATTGGTGGCTGACTAAATACTTTTTTGCCCCACTGTATATATATAGTTTTGGAATAAGGGATTATTATATTATATTATATTAAATAGCTGATTATTATATAATTTTGTAGGAAACCGTAATACATCGTATTTTTCAGGATTCTTTGATGAACAGAAAGTTCAAAAGAACAGCATTTATTTGAAATAATCTTCTGTAACATTATAAATGTCTTTATTGTCACTTTTGATTATTTTAATGCATCCTTGATAAATAAAATTACTCATTTATTTAAAAAAAAAAAAAAGTTCCAGATAACAGTTTTGCACACTTCTGTGTTTTTACAGAGAAGTTGATGTTTTGAATAACAACTTCATCACATTTGTGGACCTCAGTTTGGAAAGTTGTAGAAGTAGATCAGTTCCTCCTAACGGTTTCTAAAGGTTTTCAGGTGTAAGGCGTGAGAGAGTCGCAGCAAACACAGCATCCTCTTTCCTGCTCGGATACAGCAGCTCTGATGCTCCAGACGCCTCGAGTTCACCCGGCTTTTGCATAAGGCACTATTCTGAAGAACTTTAGGCAAATGTGTATTTGGCAGCTTTCAATGTCACAGGGAGACTGAAAAGGAAATCGTTTACTACACATACTAAAGCATGTGTAACGCTCTCTATATAAATATTTTTAATATTTTAATAAATTCATATTTTAATATTTGTTAAATAATAAAAATATACATTTTAATACAAATAATATTAATATAATATTATAAATATACACAATTTAAAATAAATTAATCTATTAACATAAAATGAATTTGTTACTAAACATTTGTGGAATTTTGCTCAAATTCCTTGAATTGCAATACACTAAATTCATCTTCCTGTTATTCCAATACAACTCCTAGATGGGTGTGTGTGTGTGTGTGTGTGGCCGATTCCATTCAAATTCCACCTTGTGCATTTCAAAGGAAGCCAATTCTTCAATCCTGATGCGCGCACACACACACACACACACACAGAGTCCTCAGCAGGATTACCACCACCGAGAAAGCAAACAGGTGACCCGTGGACCCTTAACACACACATGAACCGGCTATAACTTACACGTCAACTACACCAGTGATTTATTATGCAGTGTCAGACACAAGCTATATTCCAGCTGCGATCTGATCCAGTCCTGATACAATACACCACAACAGAAGTCCGCTTTAATTTGGGCTTGGATTACAGGAAGTGTGGACGAGAGCAACATTATCTGCTTCAGCCTCGTTTTACCGAGGAATTTATCAATTAATTCTTTAAAAATCCTACAATGTGATTTTCTGGATTTTTTTTCTCATTTTGTCTCTCATAGTTGAGGTATACCTATGATGAAAATTACAGGCCTCTCTCATCTTTTTAAGTGGGAGAACTTGCACAATTGGTGGCTGACTAAATACTTTTTTGCCCCACTGTATATATATAGTTTTGGAATAAGGGATTATTATATTATATTATATTAAATAGCTGATTATTATATAATTTTGTAGGAAACCGTAATACATCGTATTTTTCAGGATTCTTTGATGAACAGAAAGTTCAAAAGAACAGCATTTATTTGAAATAATCTTCTGTAACATTATAAATGTCTTTATTGTCACTTTTGATTATTTTAATGCATCCTTGATAAATAAAATTACTCATTTATTTAAAAAAAAAAAAAAGTTCCAGATAACAGTTTTGCACACTTCTGTGTTTTTACAGAGAAGTTGATGTTTTGAATAACAACTTCATCACATTTGTGGACCTCAGTTTGGAAAGTTGTAGAAGTAGATCAGTTCCTCCTAACGGTTTCTAAAGGTTTTCAGGTGTAAGGCGTGAGAGAGTCGCAGCAAACACAGCATCCTCTTTCCTGCTCGGATACAGCAGCTCTGATGCTCCAGACGCCTCGAGTTCACCCGGCTTTTGCATAAGGCACTATTCTGAAGAACTTTAGGCAAATGTGTATTTGGCAGCTTTCAATGTCACAGGGAGACTGAAAAGGAAATCGTTTACTACACATACTAAAGCATGTGTAACGCTCTCTATATAAATATTTTTAATATTTTAATAAATTCATATTTTAATATTTGTTAAATAATAAAAATATACATTTTAATACAAATAATATTAATATAATATTATAAATATACACAATTTAAAATAAATTAATCTATTAACATAAAATGAATTTGTTACTAAACATTTGTGGAATTTTGCTCAAATTCCTTGAATTGCAATACACTAAATTCATCTTCCTGTTATTCCAATACAACTCCTAGATGGGTGTGTGTGTGTGTGTGTGTGGCCGATTCCATTCAAATTCCACCTTGTGCATTTCAAAGGAAGCCAATTCTTCAATCCTGATGCGCGCACACACACACACACACACACAGAGTCCTCAGCAGGATTACCACCACCGAGAAAGCAAACAGGTGACCCGTGGACCCTTAACACACACATGAACCGGCTATAACTTACACGTCAACTACACCAGTGATTTATTATGCAGTGTCAGACACAAGCTATATTCCAGCTGCGATCTGATCCAGTCCTGATACAATACACCACAACAGAAGTCCGCTTTAATTTGGGCTTGGATTACAGGAAGTGTGGACGAGAGCAACATTATCTGCTTCAGCCTCGCTTCCAAGAATGAAGAAACAAACACGATGCAACCCAACGAACAATCACTCTCACCCCTAAAAAAAAACATGAATCCCACAGGAAACGATCTACCCAAACAGGAAGAGGGTTTCAGATCTATTGAGATACTTCAACATTCAGAAGATTGGTTTCTCTGAAAGACGTTAATGCTCAGATGCATTAAACTGATCAAAAGTGACAGTAAAAGACATTTATACTGTCAAAAAAGATAATAAATGTTGTTTTTAAGCTTTTTTTTTTTAGACACAAATATGAAGCAGCACAACTGTTTTCAACACTGATAATAATTAGAAATGTTTCTTGAGCAGCAAATCAGCATATTATTATGATTTCTGAAGATCATGTGACACTGAAGACTGGAGTAATGATGCTGAAAATACAGCAATCAATTAAATTTGAACAGATATTCACATGGAAAACAGCTATTCTAAATCGTAATAATATTTCACAATTTTCCTGTATTTTTGATCAAATAAATGATGCTTTGATGAGCAATGGAGTGGAAGATAATGCATGATGCAAGAACAGGAGAAAACAAAGACGAGAGAAACTTGTGAAGGGGAAATAAATGCAAATGTCCCATGAACCTGCAGGGTCAGATCAGAGGATTTCACCAGTAGCCTAAAGTGATTCGTGACACCTGCTACTGACCTGAGATCATTTTCATTGCATTAGCATGTGTGTCTAAATATAGTGTATGCTGTATCACTTGCCATTTTTAAATATGGAAATGGTATGAATTTGTTTTAACACAATATGTTAACTCCGTGAACAATGAAAAAGCATCTTCGGTTTGAGAAAATGCCATTTTTGTCAATAAATCAATATTTAGGGTATTTTCGAATTCACTCGCCATACATTACATGTATATGATGACCTATAGCGAAAATTACAATTAAATTCATATAATATTCTTTTGTTTTATTTTTCTAAATGCCAAGAAAAAGTGGAGTTAAGAATATCAAAAAATACATTTGGACAAATCTTTTCAAAGTTTTACAAAGAACAAATCAATAGCAAAATGACTGACTGTTAGAATTGTAGAAATTTATCACGCTCCAGCATGTGACATCCTTTTGGAGGGAAACTGCAAGTAAGCAAAAAGCAGCAATGGATTTGATTGACTAAAGTCTGATATACATTTTTAGTAATACATTTCAACACAAACATATTCATTTTTCATAAGTTCAAGAGTTCAAAAGGTTCTGAGCTAATACTACTCATAGTAGGCATGTTGATTTACTGCCATTAGTCACATTACAGACATTGAGTGTGTGTGTGTGTGTGTTCATTGATTTGCTCTACATCAGCTGAACATCCTCTGAGAGCACTGAGAGCAGATTGCTAACAACATCATTAGCTAATGCATCACTCACTGCTCCATGTACATGAAGAGATGGCCAATAGTGGCATCTCATTAGAACAACACGCTTTAAACTCAAGCGCAATAAATCCACTATTATCAGAGGGGTTCGCTCTTACTGACGGTCATATTCCAGCTGATTTACTGCCCAGAACTCTTTAGCAACCGCACAGCAACGACCCACAATGGGTGGCTTACCCACAAACACTTGCAGTTTCTTCAGAAAATGTAAAAATGTCTTCATGCTTTAATCTTGAAGTATGTAAAATGTTGTTTTCGTGCATTAAAGAATGTAAAATGTATCCTAATTTATGTAAAATTATGTTTTTGTGCACTAATTAACATGTAAAATGATGTTTTCGTGCATTAAAGTATGTCAAATGTTATTGTGCATTAATCAAAGTATTTAAAGTCCCCATGAAATCAAAATTAAAGTTTTTTGGGTGTTAGTATCAATATGTTAGTCTTAAGGTTATCTATAAGGCAGTGTGCTCCAAAACAGTGACAAAATTCGCATTTATAAGATATAAGCATTCAAAGCTTGCAGTTTGTCACTTTGTCGATTTTTTTGACGTCACATCGTACTTCATCTTCTCATCAAATCTTCTGACCAATCAAATGCTCTCTAGAATCCGAAGCGCCCGCCCCCTACACTATAAATAGACGCTGAAGCTGCGGCTAAGATCGGTCGCTTGTTCACAGTGTAGTATTTCCTGTACGGTGAATTGTTCGAAGTGCACAATGTAGGTGATAGGGAACGACTCAGACAGTGTAAATATGCTTTCGATTGGTGCAAATGAGGTCTGGTTTCACATTGTTTCACACGAACCACTGCAGCGCACACAGTCTGATCCAGACTTTGGCTCCGGTCTAGAGACGCGATCGCACGGAGCGGATCATATGCGCGAGTCGGCATGTATTAAAAACTTTTACAACTACACAGCCTCAGCATGATTAGGATAACTATTTTATTTTACTAAGAGTTTCATATTGAATCTATGGGGTAATCTATTAGACCGTGGCTGTCAAATACGGCTTTACCGAGCTCAACGGCTCTGGCCCGAGCAGATATAAACTAAAAGCAATTGGCTATTTTAAAAAGGGGGCGGGGCTGCTTGATATGTCCCGCCCTCTCTTCCTGTTTCAGTTGAAATTACATCACCATATAGAATAATGCTGCGTGTTTCAAGGCACTTCAGGGGACCTTTAAAATATTTTCGTGCATTATGTAAAATGTGGACTAATAAGTCTGTAAAATGTTGCTTTCATGCACTAAACTTAAAGTATGTCAAATGTTTGTGCACTAAAAATGTTGTTTTTGTACACTAATCAGTAAGTAGGCTACTAATGTAGTTTTCGTGGACTAATCTTAAAGTACGCTTTGGAACGGTCCTAAGGAAATTGTCCAACATCCGTGGCCTCACCCAACCACTGTGAACAGATCCACATCAGAGAATGCAGCGCTTCAAGAAGCCTCCAGACATGAAAGTCAAACACACTCGCCTGAGGCTACAGACGAACATTTGACTTACAAACGCACTGCCACGTCCTGAGGTTACTGTAAATCACGCGTTCTTAGAAATCAGCAGAGTCAAAATCATTCAATCCTAAAGCATTTATTGTGTTACATGAAAACATGCACATTCATCACTTTTACTAAGTAACAGTTTTCTGCAAGAAACTGAGGCGTAGCTATGCGGTATATGGGACACTCACAGAAATATCTTGCTTTGCTAAGCATAAAAATAAAGACATCAACCAATGACATCTGTCATTTTATTTTATTTTTTTAATTATGTGACATACATCTGTTTTTATGACAATTAGTTGTGGTGTCAAAATATCCCTGACAGTTATTGTTAAACTAAGGTTATAATTAAAATGACAACAAAACCTACTCATCAGGCATTTTATTAGCTTTGTACTTTAAGCGTTTTGACTTGTGATTTTATCCTCATGACATGTATAATAAAGCAGGTGAAAAATCCCATAAACTTACACTGAAGCAGGGATTGAACGTCTCAACACTTCAGAAAAAGTAAACATTTAGCTGAATGAAACGAATGACTGAATGACTATTTTCTATAAATCAATCAATCATTCACCTGTTTAATAGGGCAGCAGCCGAGTGTTTCTGTCAGACGTGGTTCCGGCTAATTAGGCCTGTAGTATAAATAGCAGTTCCAAGTCACATTAATTATAGCCCAGTCCAGAGGGAAATACACAGTTAAAATGACTACAAACTCTATTATGAGTAAAAAGAGAACAGGAGAACTGTGCAATGGAAATATAGAAGCTGCCGCATGAGCGCGATGATAAAACTAGGGCTGGATTTACATCCTCAGCTCATAACTACAGGCCGTCCAGGTTTGCATTTACTGAAGCAACTAAATATTAGTGTTATTTAAGTATCATGTAAATTCTATTAAAGTTTTTATTCATATTTTTCGTTTTGGATCCTTTTTTTATTAGTCTTTTTTAAATATCTCAATATAGTTTTTATTTGTTTTAAATGTCGTTTTATTTTTTTGTTATTTTGAATCATTTAAATACTTTTATAGTTTTTATTAATAATTGTAATTAGTTTTCATTTTAGATTGCATTTTTATTTTTAGTTCAAGGGAATTTGTTGTGTGGTTTTGTTATTTTTAATCTCCATATACTAGAGTTATTTTTTCAGTTTTAGTTACTTTAACTGAAATTATAAATAAAAAATAAACATGAAAACCGTTGCCTTGGCAACTAGCAAAAATAAAATAAAGTTTATTTTTTTAGATATAGTTATATTATTTTAGGTTCATTTTAGTTTTAGTTAACTAATAACCCGGTTGAAGTATTATTTAAATAGTTTGTATTCATATTTTGAATTATTCTTTATTTTGAATTTTTATTTAATTTTTTAGTATTTTTAGTTTTAGTTCCATACATTTTTATTTCAGTTTTTTTGCTGAATCAAGTTAAGCTAAATGAAAATGGAGAAATGTTGCCTCGAGAAGTACCTGGGAAAAAAAGAATTATATATACATATATATTTCTATTTCATTTCAGTTATGAGTTTAGTTTTAATTACCAACTAAAATAACCCTGGTGTTCATTCAAGTATTATTATTATTACTATTTTAGTTTTGTTTTTATTTAAGTTTTTTAAAATATATATTTTAATTCAGTTATCATTTCATGGTTTTAGTTTGACTTAATTACCTAAAATAACCCTGGTTCAAGCTCAGATTTGAGTCTTTGGTTCGGTGTAAATGAAAAGCTATGAATGACCATCTTCACAGTGTAGATGCGAGATTTCAGCCTGTTTTAACAGCGAATGCTGCAGATTCATGTGTGTAAATACACGGCTCCTCCATTCGCTCTCAGTGTGACCCAAGAAGGCCTGCTGATCATCAAACCAGCGCTAATCTCAACATCCTCGCCTTCAGCTCTCGTACTGATCCCGCACTGTCGGAGTGTGATCGGATGGAGTGCACGGATCAAACTAAAGGTCACACGTAGCTCAGTTCATCAACAAACAAGTGCATCAGTACCAGGCCTAGTTTAAAAACTCCCTCCATGCAGCACTGATTGTAAGAAACTGGCTCAAAAATGCCACGAGCAACAGGCAGATTGCATAAACACGGCTCACTATCTGTCTGCAGATGGCCCTGTCTGACTGTCTGTCTGTCTGTCTGTCTCCGGCAGTATCAGTGTCAAGGTCCAGCCATTACATTTAGATCTGTAAGGTTGCAAAGTGTTATGCACATGCTGTGACCGTATGAACCTGCTGGCATGTCTCTACTGTACTTCAGCTCTATATATGTGAGAGAGTATAATGTTGAATATTGAACCGTCTCTGTTTAAAGCTGCTACTGCTGCAAATGTACCTTGAGGCATCAACTAATGCATGATAAATTACTAGTGTAATTTACTGTACATTAACCTCTGACAAAACCTTTCAAAAACATGTCCACCCCGAAGCCCTAGTTAACAGGGAATGTTCTCAGAACGCTCTACATTAATACAATGTTCAAACCATTAGCACAAAAACATTTAGCAACATTTCCCCCCCTGAAACATTGGCTGGATGTTCATCTAAAGTTTTTAAAATGTTCCCGCTTGTTTCAGTTGCTACTCGTCACCTATACGACCACCGGGACAAGACCACAGGAACCAGATGAGTCCTCTGCACAGTCTGACTTTGCTGCAGCCTAGAATTAAGCTGCTGGTTTCGTCTGGCCAGAGGAGAACGGAACACTATTTCCATTTTTAATACTGTAAAGCTGCTTTTTTTGTGTCACAATCGGCATTGTAATAAGCCAGAAATAAATAATGGTGACTTGACTTCAGAAGAATGTTCAGAGAACTTTCAAAAGTAACATTTCTATAATGTTCACAGAATGTTCTCGCAAGGTTATGAACAAACGTTCTTCCAGTAACGTTAAAAGAACATTTGTTCAAAGTTAACGTTCTCAAAACCGAACTATTTTTCCTGGGTTTTTTTGGTAAATGTTGCTACTTGTTTCAGAATATTCAGAACACATGTAAAAGTAGCTAATATTCCCATAATGCTTGCAAAATAATACAACAGAATATTCCCTAAACGCTCAAATGATCAAGATAAAAACACGTTTTGAAATAACGTTTGTATAACTTTATGGGAATGTTATGAAAACGTTCTTAGAACATATTTTGTTAACTGGGACTAATAAACTAAAATGATTGTTTGCCAATGTAACGATTAAGCACATTTGAGAAAAGCGGCTTTTCTTTGGATTCGGAGATGAAACGCAACCCGGAAAGGACTGACGCTCAAGCGCAACAATGTAGCAAGACAGAATGACTCGATCGCGCCACAGCTCAACACTTCAAGCATGTGTGCTACACTGGAACATTTGAACAGAAGCTCCGGCGCTCTCTGCTTCACCCGCCGCGCAGCGAGCGCTTGAACGCTGATGTGACATCAAGCACAGTAAGAAACAAGACGACGACGCGTCGCGAGCCGCTGCCGCGCACACAGAACGCGTGCGGGTGTTTAAAATCATCTCAAACTACACGCTTCGACGTTCAAAGCTGTACTTCTTAACACACCATCTTAAAACGCAGCGGTGAAAGACGCCAGTATGACGCACCGCGAATGGAACGCAACGAAAACGCGTCCTCCTGTAGGCTATACAGGAGGTTTGAGCGCTGCTCCGGGTCGATAGGCAGATTTTACACGCTTCACTCTCCAAGAATCCAGATCCGAAACACCCTCGATCGGGTTTCAAAGCACACGTGAACGCATCCAGACCGTCATGATTAAACACGCTGAGCACATTCTCTTCCTCAAGGATGCGTCAACACACCGCGACGCGTTTTCTCTTATAACGGTACATCCGGGATTAAAGGTGAAGGTACATTTAGTTCCTAAAGCAGAAGAAAGCATTATATCTCGCCTTACCTTGCTCATGAATCCCCGAGCCGCAGCAGCGCGTCCCTCTCTCTAGCGTGCTCCACAGAGCTGCAGTGAACGCGCCTCTAGCGCAGCGCTGATGGAGACACGAGTGTGTGTGTGTGTGTGTGAGAGAGAGAGAGAGAGTGTATGTGTGTGAGAGAGAGAGAGAGAGAGAGAGAGTGTGTGTGTGTGAGAGAGAGAGAGAGAGTGTGTGTGTGAGAGAGAGAGAGAGAGAGAGAGAGAGAGTGTGTGTGTGTGAGAGAGAGAGAGAGAGTGTGTGTGTGAGAGAGAGAGAGAGAGAGAGAGAGAGAGTGTGTGTGTGTGAGAGAGAGAGAGAGAGTGTGTGTGTGAGAGAGAGAGAGAGAGAGAGAGAGAGAGTGTGTGTGTGTGAGAGAGAGAGAGAGAGTGTGTGTGTGAGAGAGAGAGAGAGAGAGAGAGAGAGAGTGTGTGTGTGTGAGAGAGAGAGAGAGAGTGTGTGTGTGAGAGAGAGAGAGAGAGAGAGAGAGAGAGTGTGTGTGTGTGAGAGAGAGAGAGAGAGTGTGTGTGTGAGAGAGAGAGAGAGAGAGAGAGAGAGAGTGTGTGTGTGTGAGAGAGAGAGAGAGAGTGTGTGTGTGAGAGAGAGAGAGAGAGAGAGAGAGAGAGTGTGTGTGTGTGAGAGAGAGAGAGAGAGTGTGTGTGTGAGAGAGAGAGAGAGAGAGAGAGAGAGAGTGTGTGTGTGTGAGAGAGAGAGAGAGAGTGTGTGTGTGAGAGAGAGAGAGAGAGAGAGAGAGAGAGTGTGTGTGTGTGAGAGAGAGAGAGAGAGTGTGTGTGTGAGAGAGAGAGAGAGAGAGAGAGAGAGAGTGTGTGTGTGTGAGAGAGAGAGAGAGAGTGTGTGTGTGAGAGAGAGAGAGAGAGAGAGAGAGAGAGTGTGTGTGTGTGAGAGAGAGAGAGAGAGTGTGTGTGTGAGAGAGAGAGAGAGAGAGAGAGAGAGAGTGTGTGTGTGTGTGTGAGAGAGAGAGAGAGAGAACTGGGTGTGACTCCACACAGAACCACTCAATACACTTTCTACACGAAAACGAAAAGTGTTTAGCTTTGCACTTCCTCATTCAGGACTGATCGGTATTAAATGGTTTTCTATTGGAAACCACCGCGTGAATAAATTCTATAGGTTTTACAGAAGACGTATTGAAGGGTTAGACAGACCTAATGCAGTGATGGATGCCTAGGTTAAATAATTGATATACATCAAGTACTCAACAGCACACTTGAGTATTATTATTCCTCGCATAACTAGCTTGTCTATTAATAATTTGTTCAAACTGTTTGAGGATTTGTGATTTACCTCTCTAGGAAATATTGTGTCTGCCCTTAAGACGATACATTTGCACTTGCAAACCTAAAATGTTAGTATTTTTGAATGTTCTCTGAACATCCAGTTTTTGAAATCTATTAAAAACTCTTCTTAAAGAAAGATTTCATTTGATGTTTTGCAAAGGTATTGGGAACGTTCCAAAACAAGCAGCTACATTAAAAAACAACAACACTTGAATGTTCATCCAACTAAACACTCTCAGAAAAAAAAGTTCTAGAAACGACACGTTTTTGTGCTAACGTTATTCAAGACAAGATACTGTTCCCGTAAGAACATGACTTCATCACTTTGAGAGAAAGTTGCGAAAGCATTATCTCTTAGCAGTGAAGTTACTGAGCATGGTAAAGTATCATAAAAATCATTCATGCAGCGCAATGATTAACAGATACTGTGTAATGGTGTAACGTACAGTATTTTGATCTGATCTGAAAACTGTCTGCTGCCTGGATGTTGTAGTTGTCTGCAAGCCAAACAATCTGAGATAAAGTAAGAACTGGAATAGCACATTATGCAAAAGACCTGTATGCTAATCATAGTGGGATTCCAAACAGCATGACGGAAAACAAGCTGGATAGGTGAGGACACGACGCTTTTAAAAAAACACGTTATTGAGCTACTGACAAAGTTGACTGAATTGTTTCTGTGGGGCCACAAGACGACATAAACTGACCATTCAGTTAATAGAACACAAATACTGGCGCTATTATTCAATAAGATGTGATTTGAGCTATTATCTATTAATGCAGAATCATGTTTAGAAAATAAAGCTAACTAAATGTAAAGCTACCAACTGGCTTCCTCCAGTCTTTATGTTAGAAACCGTTCTGGCAAGGTTCTCTCAATGTTCCAGTAATGTTGTTTGTTCAATGTTATCTGGTCTTTAACAATGATTTTAAGCACGTTAACATTATTTACACATTTTTCAAGACTTTTTTTTATGGAACCTTTTAGTTAGAACATTCTGATTTTAGAACCTTCACAAGTAACATACCCATGTTTGCAAAATTACGAAATGGAACGTTACTGTAACATTCACATAACCAAGATTCATATATTTATTTTAAAAAAAGCATTCTTAGAACATTTTGTCAGCTGGAAAGGTTCGTCAGCGCAGTCACTGGGTGCTTCAGAATGAGGGCGTTTAATTGCAGATGATCTTTTGAGGAACACGCCTGCGCTGTTACTTTAAATAAGCACACTTGCTGACCTCCATACTAGTACAGACCTGTTACTGCAGGCCCAGCAGTGGGTCCTACCTGGGAATATATAGAGCTTCATGTTAGTGTAGTGTCTGTAGGTCTGCACATCAGCGTGTAATGAACTAAATGAGCAAATGTTAGTCAAAGTGCTTAAACCGCAAGGATGGACACCTGTTTATGTGCATGTACTCAAGGTGTAATTGTAGCAGACACATGTTCTTAGTAACAATGTTCACACCCATATTTTCATTACACCCTCAGGATTACTTCCCTAAACCATCCCACTCACGATCGGAAAGAATACAAAGTTTAAACCTGTTTGAAGTGGCTTCAGTATGAAAAATGGATCACATCTAAAGTGTTTTGAAAAGAAAATAAATACCTAAATAAAGTGGTTTGCGCTGTCTAGTTGTATACCTGACCCATATCCAGGGATCAGATTTCATTCAAACATTTCAACAATTCAGAACAAGCCAAGGCACTCAGTTCAGAAAAAAAAAAAAACACGACCTCTGCTGGTCAAATGTGTAATTGCAAGTACTTTTAGAGGGTTTCAATGGCGCCCTCATGCGGCCAATCAGATCGGATAAATACAGTACGTCATTCGCTTCACTCACATTATATTGCAATCGCTTATTAAATCGAATTTGCCTGCCTGGAAACTTCTTATAATTACTGGAAGCAATCTCTATTCTACACTAAAATTCCTATTGGACAAACATTTAAAATAGTTACAAGCATTAGAATTATAATTTCTGCATCTGTGGGACTTTATATTCTCAACTACAAACAGAAAATGTGTACAGGACAACAAAACAAAAGACAAATCTAGTGTGAAAAAAATTTATTGATTGGCAAAAATATTCTGTAAAAGTAAACCTGAATAAATTACGTCAGGTAGACCACATCAATCATGAATAATTGTGTGGACTCCACTGCATCAAAGGTCAACGTACAATTTAGGAAATGCATCCGAGAAGGTCAGGCAACAGCAAGACTCGAATAAACTTGAGCTGTAAACAAGCTGCAATGCTCTGGGCTACAAAAACACAAAACGCACAAGTGTACAAATTTCTATAAGATTTGAAAGGCAAAACGGACTTACCTCTCAGTCCAGATGTTGAGGAACATGAACCCACAATGTGGACGTCTGTCCACTTCACTAGCAGAGGATGTAGTTTCAAGATCCACTAGAATTACTCATTGAACTTGCTCTAATTACAGTGATAAACCACCAAATACACCAACAAAGGGCCACAGGCGAGTAACTGAGTTTACATGAACCTTAATCTTTCATTCAAACAGATGCAAAGTGACCAATGCATAGGTCACGTCACGTGTCGTGTCAAATACCCAGAAGTACATCTCTCAACTGTCTTCAAAGTCTCAAAATAAAGTGTATGAATATTTACAGTAAGCAGAGATAACCTTGCAGACTTGCATGTGGAAACAGCTGCCATAAGCAGTCTACATAATGAAAATTGGAAACGCTGTACAACGAAATGGTTGAACAAATTTGCATGAACGCTTAAAGGAATAGTGATCTGAAAATGAAAATTTGCTTAATTTACTCGCCCTCAGGCTACACAAAATGTAGAACTGTTTGTTTCTTCATCAGATTTGGAGCAATGTAGCATTCCATCACTTGCTCACCAAGGGAACCACTGCAGTGAATGGGTGCCGTCAGAAAGAGACTTCAAACAGCTGATAAAAACATCACAATAATCCACTCCACTCAAGTCCATCAATTAACATTGTGTGAAGACAAAAGCTGTATGTTTGTAAGAAACAAAATGATTTTTATCAGCTGTTTGGACTCTCATTCTGACAGCACCCATTTACTGCAGATGGTTCATTGGTGAGACAATGATGCTAAAATTCTCCAAATCTGATGAAGAAACAAACTCATCTACATCTTTGATAGCTTGAAGGTGGGTACATTCAGCAAGTTTTCATTTTTGGGTGAACTATTCCTTTAAATTCTAAATCTAGCAGAACCAAACATAAGAGACCTTTTGAGAGACAAATTACAGTAAATCCTACATATACACACACACACACACTTTGAGATTAGATGTATACACAAAGCAATGCACACAATCTGCAGCAGGGATGTCAGATAGACATTACAAATGCAGAATATTTTGCACTATCATTTACTAACCATAAACGATTCATTATTTTGACTCAAAAACAAAATTGAGCATGTTTCATAGATTTGAATAGTATAGCTCCAATCACAATCAAGAAAACCAATGAAAAGTTATGGAAAATTTAACCTTGCAGGAACTGCCAATCGATTTGGAATATGAACAGGAATTAACAGATACTACACAAATTAATCCATATTGTATTGAACCTCTTAAAATTAAGTAAAATTAAATGGAAAAGGCACAATGGCACAGTTTTTATAGAAAGTAAAGACGTCAAAAAACCTGAAATGTGGTTCTTAAACCAATTATCCTGATGTCTAAGTAGGAAAAGTTTTAGAAATAGCAATTCTGAACAAATAAAAAGCAATGGCTGGCTAAATGTTTAACCCAGTAACCTAAACTAGCACATCAAGTATGAACAAGCAACAAGTACACACTTTATTACAACACATTCTATTTAATAATCAAGGCAAAAGACACTTACAAACATTATATGGACGAGGGAAAAAGGGAAGAAACATGAAACCAAAAAAAAGAGAGGATCCTATAAAAACAAATCTAGCTAACTGACAATTTACAACATTATAGCAGTGGGAAACTCGAACAAGCAGGCAAACAATTATTTTGCTGAACTGACTTTAGCACACAGCTACTTCCAAATAAAAGTAACAAATAAAAAAAGCTGTCGGGAATTAAGAGTGAGTATATAATATTTTACAGAACTCTACTTTAGCTCTGCAGAGTGTGTCCGGAGTCCGGCGCTCTCCGTGACGCTGTCGGATGAATCCACGTTGCTTCTGACGTCTCTCCTCCTCTCTTGCGTTCAGCTGAAAGGTGTCAAAACGAAGGTGGCAGTTTGTTTTGGGGCACAGAACCCAGAAACACACACAGCTGCTTTTCCCCTCTACATCTACACACGCTCAGACTGTC
The DNA here is from genome assembly GCF_001515645.1 of Sinocyclocheilus grahami. Lineage (NCBI taxonomy): Eukaryota > Metazoa > Chordata > Actinopteri > Cypriniformes > Cyprinidae > Sinocyclocheilus > Sinocyclocheilus grahami. The sequence goes on along the minus strand of NW_015505727.1, from coordinate 418,367 downwards.
CCAGACATACACACACATGCAATTTTCAACAGCATCAAACTAAGGGGCATATTGTTGCGTTACGACTACTGTAATAGTCTAAAGCAATATTTAAAATGTAGTAGTTTCACAAAAGCACAGAATTTGGTAAAGGTTAGGGATGTAACGATTAACCGCGAGCCTGTTGAAAATCGATTAAAATATGTGACTATTCAAATCGGTTGAGATGCTAAACAAATCACGATTCAATTAGGTGTAGGAGTTTATATGAATGCATGTCTGAGGAGAACTTACTGTCTTTAGAAAAGTTTAGATGGCATTTTTTTTCTTTTCATCTTGCCTCTGTATAATTCAAATTTAAAGTTCATAAGTGCAGCGCTGCTTTGTTTACAGCGGAAACCAGGAAACGCTTTAAGTGCCACCTGCTGGCAGAGAATGAATCTGCATCTCGTTCAGCTCATCTGCTGTTTCATGCAGATATTTTTATTTATAGTTTCACAAAACTGAAGTCAAACCATTCTGTTTTTGCTTCAAAATTCTGAATTATACAACCTAATTTAGATTAAAAACTGCTCATGTTGCATGTATGTTTTGGATCATGATTAAAATGCAGTGGTTGCCTCTAATTTTAAATGGAAAGAGCACAGACAAAGCCTTATTTTGTTTATGTGAAGAGATTTCTTTTATTTGTGTTATTTATTTTATTTGGGGCTTGTTTTAAAATTTCAATTTAGTTTTGTTATTTACATTTACATTATATTTATAGGGGGGTACAATGCAGTTTCATGCATTCAGAGATGTTTACACTGTTAAAGAGTTGGATTATCATGCTAAGCATGGACAGTTTCAAAAAACAATTTGGACGTATGACAGCGTATTTCTGTGCCAAAAATCTTACTTCTGGGTTCGTACAAGTTTGAGAATTTTTTCCAATCGTGGCTCTTCATGACATAGACGAGGGTGGAACTCCTTATTATGGGCATTTCTCCCGGAAGAACGCGCCCGCATCGACCAGAGCGAGATCGCGATTCATCCGGCTGCAGCGCTGCACGGGATTCGCTCGGGATGAATATCATCAACCTTAAGTGTGTTTTTGGTTGTAAGGGAAGGATAGCATTGTTCAGCTTCCTAAAGAACCCAGCGTTATGTAGACAGTGGATACGGTTTGTTTTTCCGGGGCAGCAACAGAGTTTCACAAGTGTGTTTGTTGACGAACGTTTTATAAACAAGGCCCAGTTCGACGCTTGATTTGCACACCGTTTGATACTGAAAGATGGAGCAGTCCCAGCTATAAAAGATCCCGGTCACGATTCAGAACTGCAGACGGTAAGTGAAACGGCATCAAATGTCTGTTTTGTTGGCATTCAGCGCCCAAGTGCTCATCACTCTTTAGCTCCGCCCACGGCACACCTCCAGGAGCTCGGCTTTTTCCAGAGAGAATCGTAAAGCTGTATCTTTCTTTTATAAATATGATAAAACTAAAGACTTTTTGGAGATATGAAGGATGCAGTACTACTCTATAGGTACTCAAGATTAACATGAGATTGGGTGAAACTCTGTTATGCCCCCTTTAAATTGTCATTTAGCAGATGCTTTTATCCAAAGTGACTTACAAACGAACACAATAGAAGCAATCAAAACCAACAAAAGAGCAATAAAAAGCAAGTGCTATATTAGTATATTATAGTGTTATATTTCAATTTCACAAAGAAACGTGCAGCATTTTGTCCAAGCAATAATAAAAGGACACATTTAATTTGTCTTAAATATCATTTTGTTAAAATCGTGAATCGAATTGCGAGTTGAGTGAATCGTTACATCCCTGGTAAAGGTACAACATTAACTGCAGTCAATAACAAACACTGTACTTGAAACAAGCCCCTGGATTCAGAGTATAAATACAGAGTGAAGAGACGACAATCATAAAGACATTGGCATGCACAACTATGAAACACTGCAACACAACTCAGCAAATCCGTCATTTTCACTCTGATGGACATTACTTAAAGGAATAGTTCAACCAGGAATGAAAGTTTGCAGAATTTGACATCCTAGATGTAGATGAGTTCGTTTCTTAATCAGATTTGGAGAAATGTAGCATTCGATCACTTATTCACCAATGGATGCTCTGCAGTGAATGGGTGCCGTCAGAATGAGAGTCCAAACAGCTGATAAAAACATCACAATAATCCACACCACTCCAGTCCATCAGTTAACATCTTGTGAAACGAAAACAATTCCATGGTAAAGAATTTTCACTTCAAACAAGTTCTCTATCTGAAATATTGCTTCCTCCAAAGAAAAACTCAGGAATTCTCAGGAGAGAAATAAGCACAGATCAAGCCATGCTTACCAGTGAAAATGGTCCAAAAAAGTGCCAAACAAATATGTAGGTGGATTTTGATGAGAGGACGGTAGCAGATGGACCTTTTCACTAGAGGAAGCGTTATTATGGACTCATAGTTTAGCTGTTAAAATAAGGAAGCAACAGTTTGAAGTTACAAAAACATCTTAATGATAGATTTGTTTATGAACACAGCTTTTGGCTTCACAAAATATTAACTAATGAACTGGAGTGGTGTGGGTTACTTGTGGATTATTGTGATGTTTTTATCAGCTGTTTGGACTCTTATTCTGACAGCACCCATTCACTGCAAGGATCCATTGGTGAGCAAGTGATGCTACATTGCTCCAAATCTGATGGAAGAAAAACTCATCTACATCCTGGATGGCTTAAGTGAACACATTTTCAGCAAATTTTCATTTTTGGATGAACTATTTCTTTAAAATCATCATTAGCAATTAATCTTGTCTGATGTCTATTATTCGTCTATGACAATGATAAAATTTATAGTATTCAAATGCACAATACCCCACATCAAAACTGTAATTCATACGAGTTGACCAATTGGCAAAATATGCATTTGTAGAGTCATATGAAAATATATGGCTTTTAGTCCCATTGAGAAATCAATCAACCAAAACAAATCAGCATCTGTACTACCAACACGAGATTTGAAATACATTTGGTAGTGTAGTGTTGTAATTTTAAAAGTACATTTTAGCCAAAAAGCTCCATAAAACAAAAGGATACAGGTTTGGAACAAGATGAGGATAAAAAAAAGGAAAATTTAATATTGAGGATGAAAAACTGCTATTCCACTGCAATGAAGTACAGAAAAAGTGCATGCATGAGCTGGATCTGTAGAACATGAGGTTATGCACATATGCAATTTAAATTGCATAAAAATCCCTATGAGATGATACTGGTTGACATTATTTTGGTTGATTGGTTTGTCTCAATGTATAACATGTATAATCTCTTATGGCTTCTTTTGCTTGCTGCACAAAATCAATTTCACAGGTAAAATCAATTATATAAGCAGATGTGATCTACTTCAAATCACTTAGTGCTCATTCTTCATATCTATATCTAATGGAACACCACATCTAAAAGGTGTCAAAATAACATTCAAATTTCACATCTGCAAAAATGCTTCGATCATGGGCAATAAGTCCACATGGTAAACTGCCAAAACACAAACATACTTAAAAACAACGCATTTTATGTTGGCTTTTACCGAATTTCTCAATGAATCGATAATCCAATCATTTAAGATTCTTTAGAGTATTCAACTAGTTATTCAACTTCAACTGAACAAAACTGGAAATGCTAACCTGTATTTTCTTTTTTCTACAATAGGAAAAATACTAACTCTTAATATTTCCCTCCATTGACAAATTGTGAAGCACAAAGTATAGTGTCCACTTTACCTCTTGAGAACAAGCAACAAATCCACATTTCAAATTTGATTCACCCCCAAAGCAAAAAGCATTTGTTTTTAAGATTCAACGGTTTACAATTGTTTACCATTTTATGCATAATTTCTACTGAACAGAAATTAAATTGCTTGATTCTAGTGATTCAGTGGACACTGGAGTTACAGTACACAGGGTTGGACAAAATTCAGCGACTAATCATACTTTGCCCTTCTGTTAGTCAAGAAAAATGGACAAAATAAAACGTACAAAAGATGTGATTTCTTATTAAAACATCAGTTTGTGTCTTTAGTCATTCACAGGTATTTCAGCCCATTTTAATACAAGAAATATTTAGCAAGTTAGACATGAACAGTGTGTTTTTTTACAGTGTAGTTTGAGTTTGGAATTACAATTACTAGTACCTGTAACGATCACAAAAACACAAGTTTGTCCAATCCTGTGACAGCATCTAATAAAGCACAATAGTGAACAGAGGAAAAGGGGTGTGATTAATACCACGTCAGGACCATTACTTCAGAAAAACCTACACAAATAACCTGGGAACAGTCATTTCTGCAAATGAACTCCAGACAAATGGGCACTACATTCAAAAATCCCAATAAATCCAATGGAACCGGGCTCTACGCATGGAGCAAATGCTTTCAATTCCTTTAAGCTTGCAATGCTTAAAATTTCTATTCAAAATCTCTAACCTGATGCATACTTTAGACTAAAAACACGTATTAAAAGTGCAACATGATTTCTGAATAACAGCGGAACAAATCAAAATGCAAATTGTGCATTGCTGACTTTCTCTGATTGGTGTTGCTACAATTCTAGGTTTTACAGTTGAGAACACAGAGAAAACAAAAATAAAACAAACACCTGAATAATTGGCCATTTTTTGGATAGGAGACCAGAACAACAATTTGGAGGCTACCAGAATTACATTAAACAAAATATTTACAATCTATTTGCTAAACCCGGGTTGCAGTTTTAGTTTAACTGTTTTGTATTTTTTTTGCATCTAAATCTAGCATATGTGGGGTCACTCACAATGCATCACACATGATATTACAGTGTCCTCAGCATTTACACACAAATTATGTACAAATTTAGCCTGTAGGAAACACCGTCACACAGCAGAGCCATTAAGCAACAGGTTAGACAGTAATGGGTTTCTAAAATCAGACCAACAGAGTTTGAACTGAGGACATGTGCTGCATTCATTTAAATACTGATTGTGAAAATATTTATTAAATATCTGTTGCATATTAAATCAAACTTAAATCATCACAAACATGTGTTTACCAAGAGAATAAGAAACAAAAAAGCATAAAAACGCTAAAAACGTTCATGTTACCTCTGGAAAAGCAACATAGCAGTTATTCTCCATTCATTAAGCATTAAAGGAGATGATATAAAATGAAAAGCATAACTGGTGTTACTCTGACATTATAGATCTAGATGTGACTGAAATACTAGAATGCACAAAATGACCCTTGACAGTAAAAATACATTTAGCTTGTTCTGACAAAGGACATTCAGAATGCGTTTTCTTAAATTATACTGTACAGATGTGCTCAAGACTAAACCTTACACATGAAAAATGTAATTTGCCTACACCATGACAACTCAACCTGACAGACTACAAGCTTCATGTTTTTAAATGCCAAAGCAGATCAATTTGACTCCATTCATTTGCTTTTCACAACAAATCAGTGAGGAACTAAACACTAGAACAACCATTATGTCAACATCAAATCTGCCTGCAGGAATGTCAACGCACAATCTGAGAAACAATTGTGCTCATTTCAATACATTCATTTTCTCTCATCAAACTTCAATTTTCTATACATTTATGGTCACACATTGAATTTATATTTCATAATCGCAATTCTAAAGGCATGAAATATCCTGAATTAATTTTTTTTTTGGCAAGCAATTGGTCAATTAGGTAAAATAAGGAGGGAAGTGTTGTTTGACATTGGCATAGTCTCAAAAGTAGCAGCAAATCTCAGTTAAATGGACAAATAAGTGCAATAACTTGCATTTTGATTTTTTTTTTTAAAATAAAATGCTGAAATACACAAAATCCTTTCAAAGACAAACTGGATATCATCAACAATTGTGGGACAGTTTATGGTTGCTGGAGCTGATATTGCACATTAAACGGCCTCAAGACCAGGTACACAAGTTTTAAGGATCAGAGCACTCCGATCACACTACATTCGTATATAAAAAGAAGAAAAAAATAGATTAGCTGTAGGGGGGAAAAAATTATAGTACTTGTCATTACATTATAGGTCCAGGGACTCACCTTTTCTGATCACGTACCTGTGGTCCCGACCTCTGCAGGATAAGATGCATGTACATCTGAATCCTTAAGAAAGATGGGAGAAAAACAAAGACAGAGACAAACAGGATACACACCTTCCTCTCCAACTAACGGCGATACTCCCGCTCACGTTCTCGGTCTCTCTCGCGGTCACGGTCTCTCTCACGATGACGGTCCCTCTCACGGCTGCGCTCTCTGTAGTAGTCCTCGTGTCGGTCTCGGCTGCGAGACTTGCGGCGATGCTTCTCATGAGAGCGACTGTGGTCCCTCTCCCTGGACCGTTCCCGTCTGCTTAAGGTCGAAAAGCATTAAAGAGAATATGAAACCGCAAGTAATACTTTTGCAACGGACCAAATAAATTTGCATTGCATCTAATAATTTTATATTTATGAAATAATTTTGCAATGCACCAAATAAATTAGCATTCATGCTTGAAATTTTGCAATACATTTAATTGATACACAAATTTTGAATGCATTTTTTTTGCGTGGCATCAATTTCACATGCATAAAATAATTTTACAATACAAGCTAAATTATTGGATACATTGCAAATCTATTTGATGCATTGCAACAATTTGGTGCAATGTAAAAATGGATGCAAAAATAATGCATGCAAATTTACTTAATTGCATGAAAAATTAAAAACATTAAATAATTTTGCATGCATTTTTGCATCTATTTTTTCGTTGCACCAAATTATTTAGCAATGCATCAGTTTTTCATGAATCATTTTGCAATGCATTAATAGGCTACATTAAATACATTTGCATGCATTAGTTTTGCATCCATTTTTACACACGGCACCAAATTATGATGCAATGCATCAATTTTACATTCATAATTTTGCAACGCACAATTTTGCGAAGAAGCAATTTCATATGCACCGTTTTATACTGAAACATTTAACAATATACAGGGTGGGACTGTATCGTTTTAATCTGGATTATCAAATCAGATTTTTACTCCCACTCATTACTTCGGTTAAATCAGCAGAAAAGTGATCTCAAAAGACATTTCACTCATGCAAACATAATGATGCATCCCCTACAGCAAACACAAAAATACTGTGTAGATCCACAAGATCTTTACCTCGACGCAGAGCCATAGGATTTGGACTCAATTCCATGCAAGCAGTCCTGCAGTGAGCTGATGAGGACTTTGCAGCGGTCGTCAGCAGAAACCTTCGATTGCTTGATCAGAGAGATGGCCGTCACCAGAGTCTCTATAGCACTGCCGTAATCAGCTGCAAAAACAGAGTGTGTTTAATTACCACCTGGCAAACCAAACCAAACATTCATGCAATGGGTAAGTGTTTGCACCTGCACTCGCATCTGACACTGCCCTCGAGATAGCACTGCTGGATATCGCTCTGTTACGATTCATGATCTCCTCAAACTCAGCTTCACTCAGAGGAGCGCGAGACGAATCCATGTCCCTAAAAGAGAAAAAGCAGATGCACTGAGAATAAAAGCATGAGTCAGAAAGAAACAGCAATGCATCAGGGTCCAAATTCACAGAGAGCAGCAGTGCCGTTAGTGCTGAATCACATTGCATGTTAAAATTAGTGATGCACTGAAATTTTAGTAACCAAAAATATTTGTACTAGGGGTGCTTCAATCAGGATTTTGAGGCCGATCACAGAAATTAGTATCTGCTTCCTGGTCTTGAAGCCTTATTTTTATCATGTAGAATTATTTATAGTAATACTCCAATCAGGATTTTTAGAAATTTATTCAGGGCCTGAATTTCATTTTTGAAAATGGGGGGAATTTCCCCCTTATAGGTGACTCTTGTGAGAGGCCGATTTTTTTATTTGAGGGGTGGAGGTCAAAAATATATATTTCTCACCTAAATGTTTGATCATGAAGTGAATTTTTGTTTTTACACTCATGCAATTGTTGCACAATAGCTTACACACAGCACAACACAGTTGCTCAAGCAAGTGGCAAAACACTTAAACTACTTTTCTTATGTTATCACAAACATTCTAAATTAAAACTTGCCACTGACAGAAACACAGCTCTACTGCCTTTTCTTCTGCATTTAAATCTTTATTACAAGCAATGCTGGTTCATAAAGAACTTTGTTTTTCTACCTCCATGAGTGCCATCTATTATTGCCTTGTTCATCTAAAAGTGCTCCGTTCCTTTAAATCTAGCCAACAAGCCATATGTGTTGACTGTGAAACACAGCAAACTTTAATTATATGTATTTATGGTGTAATTACTACATTTTCGTTTTCATATTTACAGCAAACAATGTGCTGTCACTTTAATTCAGCGCGTGCAGCAGAAACGATCTCTGTACTGCTGCAGACGCACCGCTCATGGAATGCACTTCCGGACCGCTACCGTGTGCATGCTTTAAGATCCGTTAACATGAAAGTGAAAAAAAAAAAGCACCGCATACACACTGCAAACCGAGAATGTATGAACTCGAAGCGCACACTCATGTTATGAGTGTGCGCTTCGAGTGTGCATGAGCGCACAGTCTCCAGGAGAGTGCGCGAGCGCTGAATGGTTTAAACACTGGCAAGAATTCAAAAGAAATGCAATTCATAAACTTTAGTGACGATGCAACACTGCCTCGATTGTGCAAGTGATAATTCCTGTGTCAACTGTGCAGCTCGCTTATAAGGGCCTTTCGCACTGCTTTAGTTTCAGAACTAAATGTACAGTACTAAAGTACTGTGACGATTTTGCGCAAACTATTACATTCGCACTCGCACAGTGTGTACTAAGAAGTGACGTAAGCCGGTCGATAGCATCGTCATTTGTGCGCGGTGTTCAACAACAGAAACAAAGAAGAACAACATTAACAACAGGAGGACGGAGGACGCTGTGATCGGAGCTGTGTTTTTGTTGTGTCTCGCGGGTTTCACAATAATGGACATGGAAAGTCGACGTATACGTAAATCGATTGAAAGAACGGATAGGAGGCCTAAGAATCTCCAACGACAACTGGCAGTGCTACATTTGCTACAAGTGCCTGCACTTCAGCGTCCGTCCATCTATCGCTGTTCTCCATACTTGCGAAATAAGTTGACAATGTTTACAGTATGTTTACACAGCGTTTTAAATCACGGCGGGGGAGGGCGTTTTCATACACGTTTGGCCAATCAATGTCTACTTGCGTCACGATTAGTACCAGTTGTGCTGGTTAGACCCTGCTCCGGAGTAGGAGCTAATTTGGTTCTCGAAAAAGGCAGTCCGGTACTAAAATCGCACCCAGTTCTGGGTAGTGCCACAATTAGTTCTGGTACTATGAAAAGGTTCCCGCGGTGCGAAAGGCCCTATAGTGCAGTCGAAACGTGATTTGAAGCCATTTGCGCATTTTGAGTGAAAGAGAGAGCGTGCGGTGATTCACTCACACGGTTTTAAAATTTTTCAAATTACTTTACGAGTTATTTTATGGAGAAATATGAATTCAGCATTCAGCATAATAATTATTTCACCCGCGCCAGACAGAGACTGAGACTGTGTTGCCGCTGTATGTCGTGCCAAACCTCGATCAAACATCCCAAAACGATTATCGGCAGCTGGTGATTGGTAGCCGATCAATCGAGGCACCTCTAATTTGTTCGTTGTAAATGAAAACTCATCAGTGCATCACTTGTTAAAATTCACTGCAGAGACGGCACACACTCCATGCGTTCACAACACACAAGCCTGAAAAAAGATCCCGCTTCAGGATCCTGGTCTCAGCGGACGGTTACTTCACTAACCCTTGATCACTTGTACTGTGCAAGTGCTGGCCAGAGTTTTTCACATCAACCAACCCTTCGTTTATCCAGGGCTCAAAGCCACATACTACAGGGGGTCTGAAGTTACTGAAGAAAGGCCAGAGAGGAGATTCAGGGTCGGACTGAGGCCACACGCTTTAATAACATCCACTGGAGTTAATGGTAAGTAACAAATCGCCAAGGCTGAGATTTAATGAAATGTGTGCTGCATTTTAGAGTAAAAAATAAATAAAAATATTTTATAAGTACAGCAATTCTTCTAAAATATGATTATTTTATTACATATATTTTATATGTATATGCTTTAGTTATAAAATTAATACTTTGTAATTATCTAATTAAGCATTGTTATAGTTAATATACATGTTGCATGCTTCAGAGTAAAGACCATAAAGCTTTATAGTATTTAAAATATAAAATTACAATGATTAGTTGATATTTTTGTAATAATTAATTGTTACTTAATGTGCTGCATGTTTCCACACAAAAACAGTAAAAAAATATATATTGTGCAATAAAAGTTAAACATGCAATTTATTTTATGATGACTTAAAACACAATGTTATTAATGTTTTAAAAACAGATTATAATAAGTTGTGTTATAAATTATAATTCTATTGCTATAAGTAGTTCATATTTATTTTAAAGTAAAGATTTAACAGATTTTTAATGTACAATTTAATTTACATTTTCATTTAGCAATAACAAAAATACTATTACTACAACTTTTATTATTGTAAGTATTATTACTAACCAAATTTCGCAGCCCTACAAACATGGAGCTTAAAAATTCCTGTAAAGTAAGTAAAAAAAATAAAAATATTTGACATTAATGATATCAGAACAATGTGTTACTTTAATAATTTCATTTAGCACTAAATAAACCTGGAGCTTGTCGTGCTTAACAAAAAAACAACAACAACAAAAAAATAAACGCGCTGTTTTATCAGAGAAAAAAAATAAAGATTTAAAATTATATTTGAAATCGTGCAGCCCTAAAATATAATCTAACCAGTTCAGTTTCCACCGGTGTGGCCTGAGAACTTGTTACGTGTGAGAGTTACAGTGCAGTGATGGTGAGGTGTTTATTACCTGCCGCCAGGGCCAAAGTCTCTGTCGTATGGAGGTGGGCGGCCGAACAGTTCACCCGGCGGTGGGCCCCTGCTGTCGGACGATGGCATGTTGTTGTTTCCAGGCGGTGGGAAGAAGGCCGGGTTGACGTGAGGGGCTGGAGGTGGACCTCCAGGTGGGGGTCCCTGCATGTGAGGTGGAGGTGCGAGGCCAAGCGGGGGTCCTAAGGGCCCAGGTGGACGGGGAGGGAAGGGTCCTGGAAGGGGCAGACCCTGCTGAGGTGGAGGGGGGCCTGGGGGAGGCCCGAATCCAGGTGGGGGCGGGCCAGGAGGCATCGGACCCATAGGAGGCTGACCAAACTGACCAGGAAACATGACGGGTGGAGGAGGACGGTCTCCTCTGTTGGGGGGACCTCTGAGGGGCGGCAGCAGACCTTGCCCAGGTGGAGGGGGGCCAGGGGGTCCTGGAGGCCCAGGTGGACCTGAGGGAGGACGCGGCGGGCCTTGCATACCTGCAAAGGGAGGGTTTGAACTAACTAAATTTACATTGATCAAAGACAGCAGTAGAAAAGGAGCGCGAGGATTCCCAAAATTTTGTCAGACAAACCCCTTTGACTGAAAAATAACTAGAAGTCAACTATGAGATTTTAAGTTAGTATTTCAATGATTTAAAAACAGCCATTTGCACGTTCATGGTTCTGATATTGAATATTTACATGACTTAATTACACGTAATATTTATTAGTTTCATTTTAACATTGATTTGAGTAAGATCTCCATTTGATCTATTTTTTTTATAATTTAACTAAGTGCTTTATTTTTATTTTATAGTAATTTATTGACCATTTTTACAGTTATATGATTGACTAAAAATTAGCAGAGATGCACCGATCGATCGGCCAGGGATCGGAATCGGTCAATTTTCCTCATGATCGGTGACCGGCCGGTCAGTCTCACTTCTTTCCGATTTCGAGCCGATCCGTTTTGTTACCAGCGGCACAGGCAATAACGTCAGCCGCGCATTCTCACTCTCTTCTCTCCGACGACCCCTTCTCTCTCTCTCTCTCTCACACACACACGTCTCATTCGCTCCGGTTAAATAGTGCTTGTATTGCACATTTTAGTCAATCCCACAGGTTTCCACCACTGATGGCGCTTTTCCACTGCATGGTATGGCACAATACGGCACGGTAAGGTTCATTTTGGGGGTTTTCCACTGGGTACAGTACCAGGTACCTGGTACTTTTTTTAGTACCACCTCGGTTGGGGTTCCAAGCGTACCGTACCGTTACCAAAACGAGACGTGTAAACTCTGCTGATCACGGATTGGCCGGAGAAAATCGTCACTACCTGCGTCACTGAACTTGCGACATGAGACACAAACAGACCCGCTAGATTTAAATCAGCACAGCCAGCGAAGGATCAAATGCAACTGTTTTGAACGAGCACACCTTTTTTTAAACAACCAAAAAGTGGCTGTTCCCCCGGTTGCCGAAGAACAGACGTTCCTCTCGTTGATAGCAGAGGAGCGGATCCAGCGAGAGCTTGATGGGGCGACGCGGAATGAAAACGGTTTTTAGGAGTCGCGGCAATAGAGGCGGCGCAACTATAACGACATGTGAATAATCCCGCCCATTCTAAAGCGATACTAAACTGCAGTGGAAACGCAAACCGAGCCGTGCCGTACTGAGCCGTACCGAGCCGAGTCTTACCACGCAGTGGAAAAGCACCATTAGTGGATCGCACAAGCCACGCTCAGTCTCAAACAGCTTGTGAGCCACAAATACCAAAATGAGTGGTTAACTGTGCTTAAACGGTCAAATACATACAAAATTGCCAAAATGCCCATCTTGGCGAGTATCCAGTTAAACACAGTCAGTTTTGGAACGTTAAATAGTTGAGAAAGAGAACGCATGTTGTGTAACAGTATATTGGGTCCATGGATAAACTCTTAAAGGGACCGCAGTCCAATATTCCTGCTGTCATGTTAATCAAAGAACAAAAGACAAAGATAATAATTTTCTGCTCTTGACTGAATACGTTTTATAACTTTAATGGTAAGCATTAATCTGTATTTAATTTTTACAATGAAGACTACAGAAATTAAAGTGGACACGATGTGTTATTTTACATTTGATTAATTTCTGTAGTATTTCTTAACTGAATAAAAACGTACTTAACCTGAAAAACTTAGTTTCATAGCTCTCTTTATTCTATTGCATTTATTTGTGCTGTTTGCATTTTTTTTATTTGCTCTTATTACTGACTTGTGTTTTTTTTATGAAAATCAATCTTTGCGTTGAAAAGTAGATTTTAGTTTGTATACGCTGTCAATTATAGTTCTTAGAAAGAAAATCAGAATCTGAAAAAATCCGAAATGGCCAAGAAAATTGCAATCGGTGCATCTCTAAAAATCAACTTAAAAACCCACTGCAATTCATTAACAAACATCAGTTTGGAGCCTCAAAAATAGGCCAAAATGCCACAAATTAACAAAAATACCCCACAAAGTCAAGATACAGAGGCAAAAAATGCCCTGCACAAACTAAAATGACTAAACTATGACATTTGACAATTATGACATTACATTTAGATCTGCTCATGTTGCATCAAACACTTTCTTCATTGTTTTTTTTTGCATTTGTAAAAAATTGCAATTGTAATGCAATTGGTAAAACATTAAGTTGACTATGAATTCAATTTATTAGACATGCTTTTTGATGAAAAAATAATAAATCCATTAAAATGGAACAAACCAATTAAAACAGAACGTGGTAAAAATAAAACAAATTAAGAAATTTAAATAACATGAATCTCACAGCATTATGCAATTGTTGTGTAAATGTGCCACCTTGGGCAAATGTAAAGACAGCTTTTGTGGATGTTGATCAATTTCTTATTGGTAACAGTCTAAAGAATTCTTCAATACTCTAGGATTAATTAATTTAATTATGACAAAAAAACAACAGACGCTTGTAATAAAGTACTTATAAAAACTGACCATTCAAAAATAAAACAATACACCTGTTAAATCACATAGAGGGGCAAATATAGACTCTTTACAGAAAAGCTCATTTCTGCCCTTGCCCTAATATAGAGACTCGTACCTGGGAAGTGTGGTGGAGGTCCACCAGGTCCACCTGGTCCAGGAAAGCGGTCTCCTCCCGGGCCAGGTGGGGTGGGAAAGCGCCCTCGATTCTTGCCAAGAGGGAAGCCACTGCGAGATCCTGAGCCTGGAGGCCCGGCCTTCCCCTCTCCGGACATCTGCCCAGACTGTATGCCTGAGTGGACAAAAACTGATCATAAAACAACTGCAGCACAAACACAGCGGCAAGTTCACTAAACTCTGTTCAATCAGTAAATGTGTTGAATTTTCTGTGAATTTGTCTCACTTTTTCGCGACTGCATCTCAAACTGGCTGAGCGACTGTTTGTTGCAAGGAGTGATGATTGGGTTTTGTCCATGCAGCTCCCGCTTGGACAGCAGGTCCATCAGCTTCCTGGACGAGGAGTCTGAACCCACACAGACCAGAGCAAACCTGTGGAGCACAGAGAGGTCATGTTTGATGCTGATCTCTATAAAAACCATGTAACAGAGCATCACAAAAGGGTTGATATGTATATTTACACAGACCTAGGAAACAAATTTCAGGCTTCACTTACCCTTTTGACTGTCCATTTGCTCGATTCTCAAAAAACTTGATCTCCAGCACATCATTGATGCCTACTGAGTGAATAGCATCGGTCAAATCTTCATCAGTGGTCCACTGTAATGAGGAAAACAAATGTTAGTTATACTACGTGTGTAATAAACATATCTATCTGTATCTATACACTATTATATATATCACTGATGCGTGATGGAACGTAGTTAGAATGTCCCTAAAATTCAAGATATGGGGCAAAATGCCCGTTTGAATTTTTGTCTCATATTTACATTATATAGTTAAGCAATAAGAGCAATATCACAGGAATGCAAATGTGATACTGACCTTATACAACAGTTCAGTAAATAAGTTAGTGTTTTTTTAGACACAATGTTGTCTGTTTTGCTCAATTTTGCCAACGAAAATATAAAGAAAGCAGAACTGTTAGTCTCCGAGCAGCACACAGCAGCATTTTATTTCTTAATTCACATTTTGAATGAATTGGGTGAATCATTTGGCGCGTTCAAGCATTGGCGGCGCGTTGGATTTGAAGCGGCACTGCACAGGCCGATCGGTGTACGACATCAAAGGACCGCAAGAGAGATTCAAAAGCATAAAGAACCGTCTGCTCTCTATAGCTCTTGTGGTACTTTGACAGGGTGTCTACAGATATGAACAAGTTAAATTTAAGACTTTTTAAGACCTTTTTAATAACACCTTATGTGAAATTTAAGACCAAGCCTGTGATGGAAATACACATTACATACGTATATGTAATATTTAACGCGTTTAAATGTAAAAAGAAAACAAAATATCATCGCAGTCAAAAATTCTATTTGTTATTACGATATACAGTGAACTTTTCATATCAGCAGACAATATCCCATACAAAATATTCCCACAAAACAAAAGTGTTGCATCACCCAGATTTTTGGTGGTGTAAACTATTTATTCTGAAGCAATATTTTCATCAGTTTTCTGTCAGCTTTTACATACTTAAATCTACATGTTTTTAATACTTACCACAGGATGTCATTTACCTTAAAGTCCAATGTTTTTATTTTTTTACCTTATTAAATGTATGCGTCATCTTTCAAGTCAAATTCTTACAACTGATCAAGAAATTTAATTCACTACAGGGCTGTTACCAATCAAATTAAATAAGTACAAAATTACAACAGCAATAAATAATGTTATGGGATTAATGTAAATAAAAATTTGAACATACAAATAAGACATTTTGGGGGAAAATGCGTACTTTTAAGCATGAAACTAAACCACCAGTAGGTGGCGGTAAGTCACTTATTCATTCAACCGATTCCTTCAAACCTCTGAATCATTCAGTAACAAAATGCCGGGTGTGGCTTGGAGAATGTGCGCAATAATTCTGTTCTGATCTTTGTTTGGAACTATTTTCGTTGGTGAAATAGAACAAAACAGTCAATTTTGTCTAAAAATGTAAGTAACTTCATATACTTTACTACTTGTTTGTTGAACTAAAATCAATGTAACATTTGCAATCATGAAAATATTCAGCAAAATAGATCCCTTGTCATGGTATGTTACTTGACTATATCATGCTATAAATAAACTAAACATTTTTAATTTTTACCTCCGTATGTTTGTTCTGTGAGTTTCTTTATGTGTGCCGTACGCTCATTTGATTTGATTTCTCCATGAAAGTCTCTCACAGAGACAGGCAGCACGAGTCTCAACAGCGCGACATTGATAATAGAAATACACTATCCATTATCAATCGCTGTTTAAGCTGAATGTAATAAAATCAGAAGAATCATTCGCGCGTTTTGATGCGTGATTATATTTTGTCACTTAATTTTTAATCAGGCTAATAGTCCTGTTGGGCAAGTACAATTCTCAAGCCATTTTTCAGTAATCTTGCATGAACCCATTTAAAGTAGTTCGGAGGCTGGACAGCGAGCTGGTGTTCGACTGTATTCTGTAACCGCAATTCTCTCTGATGACGCGGTAACTACAGCGGGGCGAAAAAGTACTCTTGATAGACACTCACTGGGTCCTGAGAAATTTTTGTGGTAATGTGACCAAAAATATTTAAGACCTACTGAATCTGAATTTAAGACATTTTAAGACTTTTTAAGGACCCCCGGCCACCCTGTTTGATGTCACACACAGATCGGTCTGATGGTGATGATCTGTTTCAAGTCAAACAAGCCTAATGATTCAATGGACCATTCATAAAGAACCATTTACTTCTCTCCTGAATAAATCAGCCATTTCAACGAATAAATGACTGACTTAATCATCAAGACATTTACCACCACCTACTGGCAGCTTTAGTAGATTTTTTAGAGTATCAATTCATTAAAGAAATAATTTCATATTTCCATAGTAGTAATAATAAAATTAATAAATTGTTAAAGGTATAGTTCACCCACCCAAAAATGACAATTGTGTCATCATTTACTCACCCTCATGGTC
>NW_015505727.1:392809-397793 GCF_001515645.1 Sinocyclocheilus grahami | reverse complement strand
AAAATGTAAGTAACTTCATATACTTTACTACTTGTTTGTTGAACTAAAATCAATGTAACATTTGCAATCATGAAAATATTCAGCAAAATAGATCCCTTGTCATGGTATGTTACTTGACTATATCATGCTATAAATAAACTAAACATTTTTAATTTTTACCTCCGTATGTTTGTTCTGTGAGTTTCTTTATGTGTGCCGTACGCTCATTTGATTTGATTTCTCCATGAAAGTCTCTCACAGAGACAGGCAGCACGAGTCTCAACAGCGCGACATTGATAATAGAAATACACTATCCATTATCAATCGCTGTTTAAGCTGAATGTAATAAAATCAGAAGAATCATTCGCGCGTTTTGATGCGTGATTATATTTTGTCACTTAATTTTTAATCAGGCTAATAGTCCTGTTGGGCAAGTACAATTCTCAAGCCATTTTTCAGTAATCTTGCATGAACCCATTTAAAGTAGTTCGGAGGCTGGACAGCGAGCTGGTGTTCGACTGTATTCTGTAACCGCAATTCTCTCTGATGACGCGGTAACTACAGCGGGGCGAAAAAGTACTCTTGATAGACACTCACTGGGTCCTGAGAAATTTTTGTGGTAATGTGACCAAAAATATTTAAGACCTACTGAATCTGAATTTAAGACATTTTAAGACTTTTTAAGGACCCCCGGCCACCCTGTTTGATGTCACACACAGATCGGTCTGATGGTGATGATCTGTTTCAAGTCAAACAAGCCTAATGATTCAATGGACCATTCATAAAGAACCATTTACTTCTCTCCTGAATAAATCAGCCATTTCAACGAATAAATGACTGACTTAATCATCAAGACATTTACCACCACCTACTGGCAGCTTTAGTAGATTTTTTAGAGTATCAATTCATTAAAGAAATAATTTCATATTTCCATAGTAGTAATAATAAAATTAATAAATTGTTAAAGGTATAGTTCACCCACCCAAAAATGACAATTGTGTCATCATTTACTCACCCTCATGGTCCAAAAGAGTAGGCCTATATGTAATAAATTTTATCAAACAAAATATTTCTTGCTGAAGCTACTTTTTGTAATGTCTGTTTGATGCTTTACACAACAATGACTTTAAATGATCTTTTGGGAGTAATTTCTCAGCCAAATTTGACGTGTGATTAATTTGCGATTAATTAGATTAATCACCACATCATATAATTAGATTAAAAATCAATTGCTTACCAGCCCCCCCCCCAAAAAAACCCGAAATGTATATGTGTGTGTGTGTATATATATATATATAAATTAATTAATTAGGGTTGGGTAAAGAATGTTGATATGTCGACATTAATCAATTCTCATTTTTACGGAACAATATCGATTCTTAAATCCCAAAAATCGATTAGTCTAGCCTGTTTTCAGTTAATGGACGAAACATTGAAGGGTACTTCCCATCCAATATATGGCAATAAGCATTGTGCTTTGGTACTTTTCATATGAAACAGTCTCAGATTTCGAATTCTGTCCATTGTATTGTAGTATTCAAACAATAAATGCCATTTTGGCGCCGTTTAATGTTGCGTGACAGATCGCTGTAGTGCCTCATCAGATGCCTGCGTTCAACAGACACAGCAGCGTGAAGTGCACGTGAACTGATCATCTCCACATTAATACCAGTTTCACCATTAGGGCTGGGTAAAAAATATCGATATCTCGATATTAATCAATTCTCATTTTTACGGAACAATATCGATTCTTAAATCCCAAAAATCGATTAGTCTAGCCTGTTTTCAGTTAATGGACGAAACATTGAAGGGTACTTCCCATCCAATATATGGCAATAAGCATTGTGCTTTGGTACTTTTCATATGAAACAGTCTCAGATTTCGAATTCTGTCCATTGTATTGTAGTATTCAAACAATAAATGCCATTTTGGCGCCGTTTAATGTTGCGTGACAGATCGCTGTAGTGCCTCATCAGATGCCTGCGTTCAACAGACACAGCAGCGTGAAGTGCACGTGAACTGATCATCTCCACATTAATACCAGTTTCAGCACAAAATAAACATGACTAAACATCTGAAGGTAAGTTAAAAAAATGATATAGAGCAGGGCTCTACAGTGCAACCATTTCAGTCGCATTTGTGACTGAAAACGAATGCGTAGCACCAATGCGACTGACCAGATCATCATCATATTTGTGATTGCGCTGAGGGGAGCTTCAAAGGTTTCTACGTGTTTTTGCAGCGTTGAGTAATACATAACAGACATATCTCATGAATCCTTTTATAGCCTAAGCAAAGTGTAGACAGGGAGTAAATAAGAGATTCATTGTGCAGTGTAGAGAGCTTCGTTGATTATAAATGTGAGATCACGAACTAAGATGAATGACAGCTTTTAATGATTTTTAAGGGAGTTTGTAAATGTGATACTGATTTAATACAACAGTTCAATAAACAAAGTTAATTACATTACATTGTCTTACGAATATTTCTGCCTTCCATGAAATCTCAAGATACTACCGGACTCAAACAATGAATGATGACTTTACATTTTTAATCTTTACTTACCATAAACCGTCTTTCACTCGCACCCGCTTCCATCTGAAGACGCTGAGAAAATGGCGGCTTCTCGCACTGGTGTCGTCGAGATACATCCGATGTTAACGTGATGTGCATGCTCTCTTTCACGTCCGCGTTCCCAAGCCAGCACCGCTGCGTTATTGATCAAGACCAATTTTCAACCCAAAATTGGGTTAAAACAACCCAGCGGTCTCAACCCAGCGTTTTTTAGAGTGTTATTTCAGCAATGTAACAGTACTTGTACTTAAGTACAAATTTTCAGTACTCTTTCCACCACTGGTTGTTGTTTGGGGCGACCATGTCCATTAGGGCTGGGTAAAAAATATCGATATCTCGATATTAATCAATTCTCATTTTTACGGAACAATATCGATTCTTAAATCCCAAAAATCGATTAGTCTAGCCTGTTTTCAGTTAATGGACGAAACATTGAAGGGTACTTCCCATCCAATATATGGCAATAAGCATTGTGCTTTGGTACTTTTCATATGAAACAGTCTCAGATTTCGAATTCTGTCCATTGTATTGTAGTATTCAAACAATAAATGCCATTTTGGCGCCGTTTAATGTTGCGTGACAGATCGCTGTAGTGCCTCATCAGATGCCTGCGTTCAACAGACACAGCAGCGTGAAGTGCACGTGAACTGATCATCTCCACATTAATACCAGTTTCAGCACAAAATAAACATGACTAAACATCTGAAGGTAAGTTAAAAAAATGATATAGAGCAGGGCTCTACAGTGCAACCATTTCAGTCGCATTTGTGACTGAAAACGAATGCGTAGCACCAATGCGACTGACCAGATCATCATCATATTTGTGATTGCGCTGAGGGGAGCTTCAAAGGTTTCTACGTGTTTTTGCAGCGTTGAGTAATGCATAACAGACATATCTCATGAATCCTTTTATAGCCTAAGCAAAGTGTAGACAGGGAGTAAATAAGAGATTCATTGTGCAGTGTAGAGAGCTTCGTTGATTATAAATGTGAGATCACGAACTAAGATGAATGACAGCTTTTAATGATTTTTAAGGGAGTTTGTAAATGTGATACTGATTTAATACAACAGTTCAATAAACAAAGTTAATTACATTACATTGTCTTACTATAACACTATTGTCTGATTTTGCTCTATTTCGTCGTCAAAAATACAGACACAGCGGAGCCGCAGCGCATCTCCATTCAAACACAGCAGTGTTTCGTTTATGAATTAACTTTTTTTTTTTTTAAACGAATCCAGTGAGTCAGTGATTCATGATTACCCATTGATAAAGACAGTCCCTTGATTAATTCCTGAATGATTCAGCCGTCCGAATGAATCAATTGAATGAATGATTCAGTGATTAAATCAGTTTTAGTTTAATTTTTAAAATATCTTTTCAGTTATTTAAATAATTTAATATTTCTATATTAAAAATTGTATATTTAAAACATTAATCTCATCATGAATTTATGGATTTAATTGCACTCATGCCACCTCTGAGCCTCATTAAATGTCTGAAAATACACCAAGCCACTTTTGTGTTCTACTGTGCCACCTCTGTACAAATAAATTTGGTTAATACTGATTACATTTGATTGGTAACTTATGTTTCTTATTCTACTTGTTCTTATTCTGTCGTTTTAATTACAATTTTTTAAAATATTTTTATAATTTTTTAAGAATTTGACAAAAGATGACACTTTTAATAAAGTTAGAAAAATGCCATTACAAAGGTAAAAACAACATTCACTTTAAATGAATTTTTACAATTTACTATAAATCACTTTGAGTCAAATATCACCTCGTAATGGGAAGGCACATTTTTGATAACATTTTGGATTATTGATTAGAAGGTGCTCCTAAATTTTTTAAGTTAGGAGCACAAGTGCTCGTAAAAGAAAAGTAAGCGTAGAGCCCTGTAGAGGGTACAAGACTGACCCATGTGAGGTTGCCGATATACAGAGCGATTCGTTTGCCAGTGTAGGTGTAGACGACGTTCGGCGCAGCTCCTTTGTTCCCCTCGGATCCTCCTGGCGCAGGCAGGTTGTCCAGGTAATCTCGGTCTTCAGGTGCGTCCCCGTTGTTGGCAGATGGTGACATGACATCATCATACAGGTCAATCTGCTCATGAACAGGATAATCTGACTCCTGTGGAAGAGCAGAAAGACAAACACGCATTTCAGAAATATTCACAGGACAGGCATCTCAACCATGAGCCATCACGGAGATACTAGTTAATTCTTTCCTGGTTTTCATTTTAGTTGACATTTCAGTAATTTTGTTGCGCTTATCACTTTTATTAATTTAAATAATTTTTTCTTTATAGAAATGTATTTAAATTAATTACATAAAGTAACTATTTATATCTATTATTTTCCTGTTTTAACTTTAATTTGTTAAATATTTAGTTTAATTTTATTTTTAGTAATTGTGTTGTGTAAAAAAT
>NW_015505727.1:378520-387156 GCF_001515645.1 Sinocyclocheilus grahami | reverse complement strand
GCTGAGGGGAGCTTCAAAGGTTTCTACGTGTTTTTGCAGCGTTGAGTAATACATAACAGACATATCTCATGAATCCTTTTATAGCCTAAGCAAAGTGTAGACAGGGAGTAAATAAGAGATTCATTGTGCAGTGTAGAGAGCTTCGTTGATTATAAATGTGAGATCACGAACTAAGATGAATGACAGCTTTTAATGATTTTTAAGGGAGTTTGTAAATGTGATACTGATTTAATACAACAGTTCAATAAACAAAGTTAATTACATTACATTGTCTTACTATAACACTATTGTCTGATTTTGCTCTATTTCGTCGTCAAAAATACAGACACAGCGGAGCCGCAGCGCATCTCCATTCAAACACAGCAGTGTTTCGTTTATGAATTAACTTTTTTTTTTTTTAAACGAATCCAGTGAGTCAGTGATTCATGATTACCCATTGATAAAGACAGTCCCTTGATTAATTCCTGAATGATTCAGCCGTCCGAATGAATCAATTGAATGAATGATTCAGTGATTAAATCAGTTTTAGTTTAATTTTTAAAATATCTTTTCAGTTATTTAAATAATTTAATATTTCTATATTAAAAATTGTATATTTAAAACATTAATCTCATCATGAATTTATGGATTTAATTGCACTCATGCCACCTCTGAGCCTCATTAAATGTCTGAAAATACACCAAGCCACTTTTGTGTTCTACTGTGCCACCTCTGTACAAATAAATTTGGTTAATACTGATTACATTTGATTGGTAACTTATGTTTCTTATTCTACTTGTTCTTATTCTGTCGTTTTAATTACAATTTTTTAAAATATTTTTATAATTTTTTAAGAATTTGACAAAAGATGACACTTTTAATAAAGTTAGAAAAATGCCATTACAAAGGTAAAAACAACATTCACTTTAAATGAATTTTTACAATTTACTATAAATCACTTTGAGTCAAATATCACCTCGTAATGGGAAGGCACATTTTGGATAACATTTTGGATTATTGATTAGAAGGTGCTCCTAAATTTTTTAAGTTAGGAGCACAAGTGCTCGTAAAAGAAAAGTAAGCGTAGAGCCCTGTAGAGGGTACAAGACTGACCCATGTGAGGTTGCCGATATACAGAGCGATTCGTTTGCCAGTGTAGGTGTAGACGACGTTCGGCGCAGCTCCTTTGTTCCCCTCGGATCCTCCCGGCGCAGGCAGGTTGTCCAGGTAATCTCGGTCTTCAGGTGCGTCCCCGTTGTTGGCAGATGGTGACATGACATCATCATACAGGTCAATCTGCTCATGAACAGGATAATCTGACTCCTGTGGAAGAGCAGAAAGACAAACACGCATTTCAGAAATATTCACAGGACAGGCATCTCAACCATGAGCCATCACGGAGATACTAGTTAATTCTTTCCTGGTTTTCATTTTAGTTGACATTTCAGTAATTTTGTTGCGCTTATCACTTTTATTAATTTAAATAATTTTTTCTTTATAGAAATGTATTTAAATTAATTACATAAAGTAACTATTTATATCTATTATTTTCCTGTTTTAACTTTAATTTGTTAAATATTTAGTTTAATTTTATTTTTAGTAATTGTGTTGTGTAAAAAATTATCTAACATATATTTTTCATGTTATTTAAATATTACTTTTAAAAAAAATTTGTGCTCGACATTGATTAGTTTCCTTTTAAAAATATTTAATTTAATATTTTTGGTTTTCATTTTTATTTTAAAGTTTAGTAATTTTGTTGTTTGTCATTTTACTAGTTTCTTTTTTAAATGTCTATAAATTTTATTGCATTTTTTTCAGTTTGTTATTTAGAACTAGGGCTGTGCGATTAATCGAAATCGTCATAAAATTGCGATTTGAGCATGCGCGATTTATCGCTTTATAGCACGATTTTCCGTGCCCCCGACTTCGCGCAGTATGCAAGCCGAACCAATCAGAATGCAGCGCACCTAAATGGAGCACGAGAACAGAACAGACACGGGCGGTAGGCTTGCCGCGATAGACGGTGTTAAGCCGCAACACCGGTTACGTCACTTGCCCACCACATCACTGACCCCCACGTCGTTTCCATTTTTTTATAGTAATAAAAATAATTTAGTTCAGTAAAAGAACAGACACTAGTTAAAAACTGAACGCGGCTGCTCAATGCAGCGTGCCGAACGTCGGTCGCATCACAGATCAGATTTAATTTCTCCAGTGAGGAGAGCGAGTCGAGCTGACTGACAAGAAGAGTGAGGTGAGACAGACAAGACGATCGCGGATGATTTAGTTTCTAAACTAGATGCAAAAGCGCCTGTTTGGCAATATTTTGGATTTGAAAAAGCCTGTTGAGACTTTTGCCGTTTATCTAAGGTGATTTTGGAAGTTTTTTTTAAAACATTCTTTTCTTATTTAATTGGTTCCACATTGTTTGCTGATTTTATTTATTTAAACTGTCATTTATTTATTTTATTTGACATTCGTTTTGCTAATAAACGTTCTACGTTTCTTATTTATTTGGTTATATATTATACATGTTTACTTATTTCCAGTTTTGTATACCTATTAAACTTTATGCAAGTTATTTGTTATTTTATATTAAGCATAGCCTGCCCTATAGCATGGTGTATTTTTATTTGTTTTGTTAATAAAAGTTTTATGTTTTATATATACGCTAAAGTGAGTTTGCCGTTGTATTTGGTTGTTGCATTCAAGCAATTGACGCCGAACTGCCGCTAATTCAAAAGTGAAAGTAAAATGCGCACGGCGCTATTTAAAAGGGAAGAAAAGCGAGGAAAAGAGGGAACGCCCCGCCCCCGCGTTGATACCGGTATTACCGCTGTTGTCACACGTCGATTAACCGGTGGAAAAATGTCCTCACCGTCACAACCCTACCGGGCGGGCATACAAATGTAACGCCAGGTTCACACACTCCGTCTGTGGAGCGTATTTTTTCCGCGCCCATGTTAATGGATCAGAGCGTTCACACTGCACGCGATTGCGGTCCGGCAGTGCGCTCCAGGAGTGGTGCGTCTGCAGCAGTCATGCTGCGATCGTTTCCGCACGGAGTCTATTTCTGCTGTGCAGCACGCGCTGAAATAAAGTGACAGCACATTATTCACTGTAATAATTAACATGGATTGACACGGAAATTTAGTAATTACACCATAAATGCATGTAATTAAAGTTTACTGTTTCACAGTCAACACATGGCTTTTTGGCTAGATTTAAAACAAGGAAAAGTGCACTTTTAGATAAACAAGGCAATAACAGAAGGCACTTGTGCTGGTAGTTAAAGTTATATTTATTGAGTTTAATGACAAGCCTTTTCTTTCTTTCTGCCATATGTCTATTCTAGAGACATTTTGTTACACCTTAGTGATTATTTTGCCTTATGTCTGTTCTAGAGACATGTTACAGCTTTTTGATAAAGCTCTAATTGGTTTTCTTTTGGAAATATGTTTCAAATTCACATTGAATGCATTAATGACTGTAAAGCATGCCTGTGTGTGTCAAAATCGTGATTAAAATCGAAATCGCAAAATGTATCAAAGAAATCGCCATAGGTTTTTTTTATCCATATCGCACAGCCCTATTTAGAACATCCCGTTACATTAAGCGGAAGTAATTTTTTATAATTAATTTCATTCATTTTATTTCAAGTAATCAATTCTCTAACGGTTTTAGTTAACTATACCACCAATTATTCAGCAATCTTATATAAGCATCATAGAACAATTTATAGAATAAATATTTAGAATATGGTCTCTTTATTAGTAAGTATAAACGCATTAGAAATCTTTAAAAACACAAAATCGACACACTTTAAACGCACATATTTCTAAATAAATAAAGTCTTGCAATCAATCAAGATTCCCTGATGGTAAGATTTGAACTCCTGCTTCCAAAGCCAATTTGCATATTATTAAACCGAACGGCCCAGCGTCGCGTCTGTGCAAAGGTTAAACTTGCATCAGCTTACAAGCAAATCTTTGAGACTTCGTGAACACGTTAAATGTCAGGTTTATTAATCATAAACGTCGCTCGGTCTGGTTTAAACGGTACTGCGCGCCGCGCTCGGCCTGCTGTAAGTTAGCTGCACGAGAACAAACAATGAACGCACGCGACGCAACGGATTCCGACTCGCGCCACAAATACAAACAGTAACGTAATACAACTATTATATAAATACCCAACAACAAATAAGAAATGTAACCGAGTTAACCTTTATATTACCATGTAACGTTACACAGACGCTGCTCGCTCGCTCGCTAGCTAGCTGCTAGACTTAGCAGACGCCTTAGTAAATCCCCAGAGAGCGCTGCATGTTTCTGTGGGCTTCCTTTCAATCTGTACAACACGCAGAATATTTATTATTAAGCAAGTGTAGATGCTCAAAGTGAACCTGACCTGATTAAATTCCTCTTCTACATCGGCGTAAATATCGATGTGGTCGACACCGTCCGCCATTTTCTGTTTCCCTCCTCCTCGGTGCTCGCGCTGTGCGTGAAGAAGAGACGTCGATACGTGAAGCCAGAAACTCCCGCCCAAAAAACCGACGATTCGCTCTGATGGACTTTACGCAATTTCAAAATAAAGCGGAATTTTGAAGTGTGTTTTTTCCCTGACTTGTCACGTTGTGCTAAGATTCACTTTATTGTCTTTATAGTCATACTTTCTTTATACATTAATAATATTAGCTTTAATTATGTTTCCTTTAAATTATTTTAAGTTTTTTAATCTGTCCCACTCAAAATAATTTGCTGGGTATTATTAAATTTGTCTTTGAATCATGCTTTTTATACCTGCTAGTTAACTAGATTAGAATAGAAACACATTTTCCAAGTAAATGTTTGTCGGGACTCTTAATTTGAAATTTGACTCGCAACCGAAGACGAAATCCTATGTGCGCTACATACAGAGGCTTTCTTCATAGAGAAACATGTACTCCAGTCCAGTAGGTGGCGGAAATGCCCCTTTTAAGTGGGTTTGCCAACTGCCATTAAAAGAAAAGAAGAAGAAGAAGAGAAACATGTTTGTCAACCGCCAATAAAATTTCAAGAAGAAGAAGAGAAACATGTATTTTGTGCTTAATGGCAGTTCCGAACAGTAATTCAGTTCAGTTCCAAACTGTCCTCATTTCGTAGAAGCCCATCCGAGTAAAACACTTGACTCTCTGTGTACTATGTTTAAGAGGATGGCTGAATTTGGCCCAGATTCGGGGGGTCGGGTGAAGGTAGGTAACGTTAGCGAGCATGATGCTAATGCTGATGTTTATTTACAATAACAGTGGATTTATGCGTTTTTTATAATCCAGGGAGTGACTATCGTGAAACCTATCGTGTTCGGAAACGTTGCACGATATTTTGGCAAGAAAAGAGAAGACGATGGTCACACTCATCAGTGGACAGTTTATGTGAAGCCCTACAGAAATGAGGTCGACTCTTATTTCATTATAAGTGTTGCATATGAATGCTAAATTTAATATGAAGTATACTAACAAAGTGCTGTTTTTTTGTTTTGTTTTGTTATTTCCCCAATGATATTCCCAGGATATGTCTGCTTATGTCAAAAAAATACAATTCAAACTGCATGAAAGTTACGGGAACCCTTTAAGAGGTGTGCAATTTATCTTCTAATATTATAGTGTAATATCAAAAATGTAACTCCCTGATTTAAACTCCCTCTTCGTATTATTTCAGTGGTTACAAAGCCTCCGTATGAGATTACTGAGACTGGATGGGGAGAGTTTGAGATCATCATAAAGATCTTCTTCATCGATCCAAATGAGAGACCGGTAAATGGCATTAAATGACTTTTTTACTGTGTGTAAATTATTGCAGGATTTTTAATCGTTTGGATGCTACAGACCCCCAAACATGATCATCCTCATTGGACCCCTGTCCAAAAATGTAAAAGGTGGCTATGTGCTATTTTAAGGTATAAAGACCCTGTTAAAACTGTGCCAAATATATATAAAAATAAATAATTTATTTGTAATAAATAAAAAATGCAACACAAAATATTTAGTTTTTATTGCTTTAAATTATGAAAACATTTAGTTATTATATTACGTTACATTACTACTGTTAGATGTTATTTAAATAAAAATGTATTACATTTATTTAAACCAAATGAATAATTTTTTAGTCAATCAAATTTGACTTATTTTAATATTTTATTCAGTTGTTTTTTTAAAAATCAAGTTTATATATTTATTTATTAATTTTATAAAATTGTTCATTTCAATACATTTTATTGGCTCATTTAAAATTAATTAAATCTTATTTTTATTATATAGTATCATTATTTATACATTTTTAATTATTTATTTAAATCAGATTTTATGTACTTATTTTAAGCAATTATTTGAATTATATATATATAAAAATAAATAATTTATTTGTAATAAATAAAAAATGCAACACAAAATATTTAGTTTTTATTGCTTTAAATTATGAAAACATTTAGTTATTATATTACGTTACATTACTACTGTTAGATGTTATTTAAATAAAAATGTATTACATTTATTTAAACCAAATGAATAATTTTTTAGTCAATCAAATTTGACTTATTTTAATATTTTATTCAGTTGTTTTTTTAAAAATCAAGTTTATATATTTATTTATTAATTTTATAAAATTGTTCATTTCAATACATTTTATTGGCTCATTTAAAATTAATTAAATCTTATTTTTATTATATAGTATCATTATTTATACATTTTTAATTATTTATTTAAATATGTACTTATGTACTTATTTTAAGCAATTATTTGAATTATATATATATATATATATATATATATATATATATATATATATATACATACACACACACACACACACACACACACACACACGTGTGTGTGAAAGAATAAATATATAAATTTTTTTTATTAGTCCATTTCTATTATTAGTACAGTTTTTCTCTAAACATTTCCATGGCACTGTATTGTAAAAGCGCTATACAGTTACGCATAAATTGAATCGCAGCAGTCTGAAACCCTCCGCATTAGTCAGCGTTGTGGTGTTTTTGTCTTCAGGTCACGCTGTATCATCTGCTGAAGCTCTTCCAGTCAGACTCCAGCGCCATGCCGAAGAAGACCGTCGTGTCCGAGTTCTACGACGAGATGGTGCGAATTCAAACAGAAGAACACAACATGATGTTACTGTATTCATAACACAGTCAATCCTAAAGCCTAAAAGCTGTGTTTCTGCAGATATTTCAAGACCCTACAGCCATGATGCAACAGCTCCTGAACACCACCAGACAGCTGACGTTAGGTGCCTACAAACACGAGACCGAGTGTGAGTGCTTCACAGCTTCGCTTACCTTCACAGCATGTGAAAATACTGTGAATCAGACAGCATACTTTCACAGTAGAGTCACAGCAGTTCTAATCGTGCAAACTAATCATTCAGTTGCAGAGCTGGAGTTAAGAACACGAGAAAAAGTGGAAGCGGCGAAGAAGAAGACGAGCCTGGAGATCTCAGAGCTGAAGGAGCGACTGAAAGCCTCCAGAGAAAACATCAACTTCCTGAAGGGAGAGATACGCAGACTGGAGGAGGAGGACCAGATGAAGGATCACTGAGGACTTCAGCATCATCAGACGGCTGTCCTGTAGCGGGACGGTCAACACAAACACGCGGGATTTAGTGGACTGATCAAATCACGTTTCTGGTTGTTGTCCAGATCATCAAAATATGTGCAAATACGAACCTTTGTAGTTCTCACTGACTTTTGTATGAATACATTTTTTTTTCTTTTTTACAAATATCGTCTGATTACTGTCCAGTTTTATTTAAACATTTTTTTTTTATTAAAATATTTAGTTTCAAGCAGCTTTACTAAATATTATCCCTTAAAGCCCATTATGAAATATCATATATATATATATATATATATATATGTATAATAATTTTTTAATAAATATAAATTTTTGAAAATGTATTTACAATTTAACAAAATATTTAATATATAACGGTTTAAAATCAAATAAATAAATAAATGCTTTAAAAAGTTTTTTGCCTCCACTAGAGGCTGCTAAAGCACAAACACACAACATTGGACAACCTCTTTAATATTTACTGTGTTGACAATAAATACTCAAATATTATATATAATATTAAATATAAGTAGTGCAAAATGAAAAACTCTATCGGTTTCTCTCTCTATCTCTCGGGCTCTCTCTATCGGTTTCTCTCCCTCTCTATCGGTCTCTCTCTCTCAGTCAATCTCTCTCTCTCAGTCAATTTCAATTTCAATTTAAGAGTGCTTTATTGGCATGACAAAAATTATACATTTGTATTGCCAAAGCAATTGCAGCTGGACTGCTCACAAATAGTACACATGTATTAACAGAAAGAAAAATAATAATATAATATATAAAAAGTATATATTCTCTCTCTATCGGTCTCTCTCTCTCAGTCTCTCTCTCTCTCTATCGGTCTCTCTCTCTCAGTCGCTCTCTCTCTCTCAGTCTCTCTCAGTCTCTCTCTCTCTCTCTCTCGGGCTCTCTCAGTCTCTCTCTCTCTCTCTATCGGTCTCTCTCTCTCTATCGGTCTCTCTATCGGTCTCTCTCTCTCTGTCTCTCTCTCTCTCTATCGGTCTTTCTCTCTCTATCGGTCTCTCTCTCTCAGTCTCTCTCTCTA
>NW_015505727.1:375109-376250 GCF_001515645.1 Sinocyclocheilus grahami | reverse complement strand
GCTCTCTCTCTCTCTCGGGCTCTCTCTCTCTCTCTCGCGCTCTCTCTCGGGCCTGAGGAGAGTGAGAGCGGAGCTGCGCGAGCTTACAGTGATTTTGCTCGAGCGCCTTCACTTGTGCTGTTGCTCCACCAAAATACCACATTTATTTCCATAGAAAACGCTGCGAAAACTGTTCAGACTTCGCGATCAGCATCTACAATAACATTTCAAAGCGTTTTCCCACCTTTCTCCCCGATTTCTGGACTGCGAGACATGGATAGATGGAAAAGTTTGTCTGTTTTTGGTGTCTGTGAGGGAGTTCGATACGAGCGATGAGTCCCGTGAAGAGATTTCACACATCTGACTGGAAAAACACTCATTTACTGCGCTCATCTGCACAATTGGCCACTAATTAAACTCAGAGAGAGTGAGAGCGGAGCTGCGCGAGCTTACAGTGATTTTGCTCGAGCGCCTTCACTTGTGCTGTTGCTCCACCAAAATACCACATTTATTTCCATAGAAAACGCTGCGAAAACTGTTCAGACTTCGCGATCAGCATCTACAATAACATTTCAAAGCGTTTTCCCACCTTTCTCCCCGATTTCTGGACTGCGAGACATGGATAGATGGAAAAGTTTGTCTGTTTTTGGTGTCTGTGAGGGAGTTCGGTACGAGCGATGAGTCCCGTGAAGAGATTTCACACATCTGACTGGAAAAACACTCATTTACTGCGCTCATCTGCACAATTGGCCACTAATTAAACTCAGCCAGTGGAGATATGACTATAGTAAGTACTCATTTACCTCATATTTCATAAATCAAATCTCTTCTGCTGTGATTAGTTGTTAAGGTTAGCTGGCTAGGTAATTAGCATAGCAGCTTCGCAAACTTATTATACAAGTTAATACAAATCAGCGAAGACGTTGTGTTTCATTGTTATATTTTCTTCGTTTGGTATGTTATTGTGGTGCAAACGCGGAGTTTAAAAGTTGTTTTTCCTCTGACGTAATAAAGTATGACATCGGTGTGTTCAAACGTCTTTGATGTGTGTGAGAGTGTGTGTGTGAGAGTGTGTGTGAGCGAGAGAGTGTGTGTGTGTGTGAGAGTGTGTGTGTGTGAGAGTGTGTGTGTGTGAGAGTGTGTGTGTGTGAGAGTGTGTGTG
>NW_015505727.1:374414-374748 GCF_001515645.1 Sinocyclocheilus grahami | reverse complement strand
GAGAGAGTGTGTGTGTGTGTGCGAGAGAGAGAGTGTGTGAGTGTGTGTGCGAGAGAGAGTGTGTGTGTGTGTGAGAGAGTGTGAGTGTGTGTGCGAGAGAGAGTGTGTGTGTGTGCGAGAGAGTGTGAGTGTGTGTGTATGAGTGTGTGAGTGAGAGAGTATGTGTGTGTGAGAGAGAGTGAGAGTGTGTGAGTGAGTGTGTGTGCGAGAGAGAGTGTGTGTGTGTGTGCGAGAGAGAGTGTGAGTGTGTGTGTATGAGTGTGTGAGTGAGAGAGAGTGAGAGTGAGTGTGTATGTGTGAGTGAGTGAGTGTGTGTGTGTGTGAGTGAGTGAGT
>NW_015505727.1:345842-374404 GCF_001515645.1 Sinocyclocheilus grahami | reverse complement strand
GTGTGTGTGTGTGTATGTGTGAGTGTGTGTTCAGTTAAAATAGTCAATAAAAAACATCCTGATAAAAGCTTACAAATATGATGTGCTTCGTTAAATTAGTTTGTGTATTTATTAAAGGTGATTTTATGGCAAATAGTACTGGTCTGATGGATTGGTTTACCATGCTTGTTAACTATAATTATATTAAAGTAACGTTTTGTGGCATTTCAGATTTTTGGTTTTTAAATATAAACACAATTCTAGTTTGACTTTCAGATGAATAAACCTGATTATGATCACTGACACAGCTTAACTGAGTCCCTCCATTCACATTTCCTGACATTTGCGTCCTTTATTCACATTTAATCAATATTTTGGATATGTAAACAAGGCCGTGCATGCTTAATTTGACTGTAAATACAGCACGTATCATAACTAACATGGCGTAATGCATAACGCTCATCAGCAGCATTGATCCTCCAAGCTCCTCGAGGCTTGTGTGTTTCCGAGATCCTCGCCTGAAGCCTGACAATGTGTCGTTTCTGGGAAGCAGCGGTCAGCACTCAGCAGTGATGCAGCGCTTGTGTGTCCTTCACTTTTTCTGTGTGATTGAATGTTGAACAGATATCAGCAGCAGATTCCCATTGTCTGGTGGGTTATTTGGCGATAGTGTCGACCCATGCAAATGCATGAGTAGGTATTGATTCGCTTTAAAGTTCAGAACTGGAGATATTCCACTCAACGGAGGACACATCAGGCCCTTTTCTAATGGGTGTGGTGCACTGTAGGTCACCACACCTAAATCAAGGCAGTAGACACAGTCATGATTGCACAAAGTGAAGGAGCTGTGGGTGTGATGACGAGAGCATCACCACCCATAGGATAAAGCTTTGGCAGAAGGCACTAACGCTGCCTCGAGTCATGCTGATGGATGTCAGGATCCAGGTGGAAAAAGCAGAGTAAAGACAGGTCCGTTTACACACATGCTCCCTCAAATCTGTGTGTGTGCTGACAGGGTGACTATGTTGCTCCTGTTTGCCTAGTGACTCAGCAGAGCTGCCTTTATGGTTTCCCGTTATTGCATTTGATGGTTTCTCTGACACACGTTGCACCATGTACTCTTATCAGCGAAAAGATGCTTTGAATGCATTAAGTTGTCTGCATTAATACAAGTATACATTTATGCCAAATCCTCAACGTCATGCAGTTTGGTGTGCTCATATTGTGTCTGGTTTGCTTTTATTTGTGCATTTAAAACTTTAGGGCTTGTTCCAGTTGTTGGGTCTCTGT
Organism: Sinocyclocheilus grahami; assembly: GCF_001515645.1. NCBI lineage: Eukaryota > Metazoa > Chordata > Actinopteri > Cypriniformes > Cyprinidae > Sinocyclocheilus > Sinocyclocheilus grahami. The sequence goes on along the minus strand of NW_015505727.1, from coordinate 373,135 downwards.
TCTTTTAAGCACACTGAAAATAAATGGTGCAGAATCACTTTTCACTTAGAAATTGCAAGTAGATTTCAAAATCGGTTACAAAAAAGCATTTAAATAACTCACCCAAAATGAAAGCAATGTGTCTATATGTATATTCAACTAGAAAAGATTTTGAGAAAGTTATCAGCGAAAAGATGCTTTGAATGCATTAAGTTGTCTGCATTAATACAAGTATACATTTATGCCAAATCCTCAACGTCATGCAGTTTGGTGTGCTCATATTGTGTCTGGTTTGCTTTTATTTGTGCATTTAAAACTTTAGGGCTTGTTCCAGTTGTTGGGTCTCTGTTCTTTTAAGCACACTGAAAATAAATGGTGCAGAATCACTTTTCACTTAGAAATTGCAAGTAGATTTCAAAATCAGTTACAAAAAAGCATTTAAATAACTCACCCAAAATGAAAGCAATGTGTCTATATGTATATTCAACTAGAAAAGATTTTGAGAAAGTTAGCATTCCATCACTTGTTCACCAATGGATCCCCTGCAGTGAATGGGTGCCGTCAGAATGAGAGTCTAAACCGCTGATAAAAACATCACAATAACCCACAAGTAATCCACACCACTCCAGTCCATCAGTTAACATCTTGTGAAGCCGAAATCTGCGTATTTATAAGGGACAAATCCATCATTAAGATGTTTTTAAGGTCAAACAAGTCTTTTATCCATAATATTGCTTCCTCCAGTGAAAAAGTTGCTGGTCTGAATCAGGAGAGAAATCTGCACAGATCAAGCACTGTTTACAAGCCAACACAGCTCTAAACAAATATACGGTGGATTCTGATGTGAGAGACAAGGAGCTTGACTTTTCACTGGAGGAAACATTATTTTAGTTATAAGCAACAGTCTTCTCAAGATGTTATCTGATGGACTGGAGTGGTGTGGATTATTGTGATGTTTTTATCAGCTGTTTGGACTCTCATTCTGACGGCACCCATTCACTGCAGAGCATCCATTGGTGAGCAAGTGATATAATGCTACATTTCTCCAAATCTGATAAAGAAACAAAAATCAATCCTCATCTTGGATGGCCTGAGGGTGAGTAAATGTTTTAGCAAATTTTCTATTTTGGGTGAACTTCAAATTCAGAATGTAATGTTGTGGCTCTCTCTTCATGTTTTATCATCTGCTACTCGTGTTCTTGCTCATTTAATTGCAGAAAGGTTTTTTTCCACTCTGTGATGTGAAATGTGTTGATTTTGAGGCCGTGTTGAATTGCAGATAATAGAGCAAAAGTTCTGAAGGCCGTCCAGTTCTTTTCATAATAGCCATGCTGGAAGAATTGAGCTGAATCATCATCAGAATCATTCAGTGACGCGATGGACAACCAGAACTATTCAGCGTTTAGCCTTCAGTTTGATTTGAGTTTGTGATTTTATCCGAAAAGCACCTCGTCTTTGAGGAGCACAGCTGAGCTGTAAGTAAGGAACATTTTTTATTTATTTATTTTTTTTAATAATTTAAATTTTAGTTAAAAACAATGTTATGTTTTTAGTACTTTATTTTATTTCAGGCAAGGAAAATTTTGTTTTAATAGTTTTCATTTTAAATAAAATAAAGTAGTTTTTTTAGTACTTTATTTCAGATAACTTTTTTTTTTTATATTATTATTATTATTACTATTATTTTGCACAATGGAAATCAATTGGGTCTGTGTAGTTTGGGGTTCTTCAAAACATCATAAGTCATGCAGATTTGTAGAATAAATGATGAGCGAATGTTGATTTTTGGGTGAACTATCCCTTTAAGGAATGACAGAGTGGGAGTTTAAGATCCGCCGCTGGACTCTCAGGCTTTACTCTCCCGGGTCAGCGGCCGGCCTCTGTGTCCTCACTGACTCAGATGACCTGTGCTTGATTTCTGTATTTCAGATGGACTTTCTCTATCTCCTCCCCCTTCTCTTGTCCTCTGTTGAGAAGGATCATGCAGTGAGGTCGGCCGCTCTCTTTCTGATTTTGTGCCTCCCACACAAGCTTAAGCTTGTTTGCTATGTGAAGAGCTAATAGCCACTATTTCAGAGTTTTACTGGAGGCTCCGTGTTTTTATCATAGCCCTATTGGAGGCCTGTATTACATTTATTTACACCGTTTACAGGATGAATCTCGCATGCAACAAACTAACTAAATGAACTAATCTTAATATAAGGTTATTTTTTAATGCACAGATTTTTTAATTGATTTTTTATTTAATTTCATTTTATTTTAGGGTGAAATATGACCTGAAATTGTTTTTGTGACATTATTACAATAAAGGAGATGGCATGCCTTAAATTATGTTAGTTATATTTGATTTATTGTTGTTATTACTATTTTTTAATATGACCTAATAGTTTTTTTTAAGTACTTTGAGATCAACTAAAAGAAAGTGAGAAATGATAGCTGAAACTAGCTGAAATAAAATATATTATATTTGTTAGAATTTTTCTTTTTTCAATTAACACTTATTTTTAATGGAACACTTATTATTTAATTTCTAGTAACAATGTTTTATTTATATATAAAAGTTTTTTTTAATCAGCATATATACAATAAATGATACACGTGAACCATACTAAATACTCAGATATTGTCAATATTTCTGCCTAGTAGTAATGTGTCCATTTACACTCCTTTTGTTCCCTCTCACCAGAGTTAGTAGAGTTAAAAAATAATCTGCTACGTTCCTCCCCTACTCTGACACGCCGTCTCTCTTCCTCTGTGTTTCTGGTGGGAGTTAAAGTAAACTCTGGCGCTGGTTTGAAGTGTGCGAGTCGCTCAACGTTCACCAGCTGGCCATACTGGAAGCGCTGGGTTACCGGGGTGACCGGGTCGTGCGAGGAAGAACTCACACACACTCTCTCTCTCTCTCTCTCTCTCTCTCTCTCTCTCTCTCTCTCCCGTATGCCAGGAGAGCACAATATTAGTGTACACATTGGTGAAGAGCTCTCTACCTCCCACCCGTCCCACACACACTCACAGCTGCTCTTACACACACTAACAGCACAACTGCAGAAAGAGGAAAAAGTCTTGTTGGTTTAGTATGCTTCAGCTGCTTTTGCTATTGCATATGGGTTGTTTTCTCTTTTATATATTGCATAAATCCGTTGATGCTTTTGAGGTTGAGCACATGTTCATGTTGTAATCTGTCAAACTGTCTGGCTTCTAGCAAGTTAGAGGATAATTTGCTCCAAAATAATAGATTTTGATTGGACTCATCACTTTTTGATGTAAAAAAAAAAAAAAAAGATATGGGCAGCTTTTTGTCCTACTTTAACCCTGTTAAGCCTGACATGTGAAATATTAGTCTATATATATATATATATATATACAGTATATATTTATTAGTTTTCAGCATCGATATCGCGATGTGCGCATTCACGATACATCGCAGGATGTGCGATGTTTAGTATAGGCTACTGATCGTTATATTTATACTGACTGTTTTCTTTGCTCACACACAGACACGGTGTCTACACCAGACGCGACAGTTGTACAGAGATACCCATTTCTAAATACATTTAGTAGCAGAGCTACAGCATGCGATTTTCAGTGCTGGAAATCTGTTTATCCTTTGTTGAAACTTCCGCGTTGTCACGGAGAGCGCAGGTCACGGTGGCTTAGCAACGGCAGACGTCCCCAAATGTGAACGTCCCCAAAGTCTGTCTTCACCGGACGCGACAAAACGACCGTTGCATATCATTTGAACTTTGTGTCAGTACGTCATAAACGAGGCATCACTTAACTGTCGGGGATTTGTCGTGTCGCGCCGCATCCAGTGTAGACAGTCACACAGCATCACTGATTAAAATGGGTTCATAGTATTTTGTCGCGCCGCGCCCGGTGTAGACACGGTGAGAGCCAAGCAGATGCACGTGAACACTGATTTCTGTTCACTTCTGTGTCTATTTGTGCCTGAAATACTGTGCTCTGCAAGTATCCTTGTAAACACAGTTGCTTATGGTTTAGGTGAAGGTGAACAATTGAGAAAGAAAATAGATGTGTAACAGTATATTGGTTCACAGCAGTTTAATGTTCCTGTAGCTTTCTCTGCCATGAGCGTTAATTAAAAAACAAAACACAAACAAAGCTTTAACACAGATTTATTAGATTTCATTTATAGTGAAAACTATGCAGTGCTATTTTACGTTTGATTATTCAATTTTTGTGCCTGAATACTGTTAGACTTACCTGAAAAATATAAAGCACTGCTTATTTCATTTGTATCTTTGTTCTGTTATTTATCTATGCTTGTAATTTATTTATTTGCTATGCTGATTTACTCGCCTAAAAATCACCCCAATCACGGATAATTCTTTTCCAAATAGAGCTATTGAAGTCATCTGATTTTTTTTTTCCATATTGCAATATACATCGCAGAAAAACAAAATATCGCAATATGAGTTTTTTTTCCAATATCGTGCAGCCCTAATATATATATATATATATATATATATATAAATTGAAATAAAACAGTTTATTGGACCTTTAGACAAATAAACTGTTTGCATATGTATTTTTTTTTTGTGTGAATCATATTTGATCCATCAGGCTTTTATGGCTCATATAGTTGGATATAGAAAGAATATGATGTAAAAAACAGCACAATTTTATTCAGACTCAAACTGAGCAAAAATATTTGGTGCAGATGCTGATATTTATATGATCAAATTCTGATGCTTGTCATGTAAATCAATGAGATAACAGTATACTTGCATAACATGATCTAAATATCAGTGGTCACTCTATATCTCCAATAATATGTCTTAGCAAGATGAGATTGAAATGACACACACATATAATGCAATGCGATCCAGTGCTGATTGAGAGCTGAAGAAATAAAGGCTCCTCAGAAGATGTGAGATGTTCTGGAGGCTTGTGAAGATCATTCCTCCGCTGAGGAACAGTGAAAGTAAAGTTTCTGGAAACAAATGCTCCTCAAAAGATCCTGATGATCAGATTTGAGACGCACTGATTTTTCTAAAAAATGATTGATGGAGAATCAAGTAAAGCAGAGTTGCTTCAGTCCAGTAAGTGTTCATCTGGAAATATTATTATTCTGACGTTTACATGATAAAAATCTGTACGATTTTACAGCAAAAAGACACGTAAAGCATGAGCTGAAGGTGGACGTTTGTACAATTACACTAAACCTTTTACTTGATAAAAAAAGTCTATACTATCAATCAGATGACAGAAGGTATGGAGTAGATTGTGTGCAACAGAGCAGAGTTTTGATCATTTAGAGCCTTAGAATGTCACGTATCACATTTCTGAGTCTGTCACGAGTCGGTGATCAATAGATCTGATTTATCCTCCTGTGTTTTGAGCGAGAGCTACAGCTCTTTTCCTCTCAGTCAGCATCGTGTAATGCCTGTCTGGACGGTTTTGCTGTCAGAGCCATTAAAGTAGAAATAAATCTCTGTCCTAATGAGTGGGTGCGCCCTTGGCGCTTATTCATTGCCAGTTGGAGACGAGCTGTCTGTCAAATCTATAGCCCTCCTTCGGGAATAGATGCTTTAAAGCAAGCATGCATTTCTGCATCCTATTTTTCCAAACCCAAAAGCCCAAGAAAGCCAGTGTTAAATGCTGTTTACATTCCAGTATGAAGGGAAGGAGTGTATGTGTATTTCGCTGGGCCGTGTGTTTTTCTCAGGGCTGGAATGCGTGTTCAGAGGTGTGGGGTTAGTTCATGCTAATCCTGCACTCATGACTCTCACAGCACATCCCTGCGCCACGCTAATGCATTCCTGCAGCTCCAGCGGCAGAGCGCAGCGCTAGCAACACTACAGTCATGGGTTCGATTGCCAGGGAATGCATGGACTGATAAAATGCATACCTTGAATGCAAAGTCGCTTTGGATAAATGCATCTGCCAAATATACAATGTAAATGTAATTCTGAACGAGAGTGTTTAAAGTAGGGCTTCACGATTTGGAAGAAAAATCGGGATATATTATTAGTAATAGTTATTATATGCTAATACTAATATCTTAATTCCGTTATTTTCAAATGTCAAACCATGGAGCTTTTATTTTGGCAAAAAATAAATAAATAATTAAAACGAATAATTAAAACATCACAGGGAGTCCTTAAAGATTTTCTGTTGTTGATGACAGCCGGTTTATTAACGCTTCTAATTACACATTTGGGAAGCTTGTGTGTAGTAGTACTGCGAACCGAGATGCTCATGAGCTGCTCGTGTGTAAATGAACACGCCGCGCTTCACTCTGAAACATGCAGTGCATATATTTATTTAATTATCACAGCCTTTGCGATTTGATTACAGCCTTTGCACTGAGCCATATCATGATTTCAATCATGACAGTCTCGAAACCACTCAGAATAACTTTGAACCAGATAGCAACACCCTGGAAAGCGGCACATGCGGGCGGCCTAGACATTAAAAGCCAGTCTTTTCTCTGCAGAATAGTTGTGTAGCCTCATTTTTTAATTCTGAATGCCCTTTTATTTATTCAGCAGATATAAATAGATGTAGTTACACTGGAATTTGTGAAGCTAAATAATAAAGAAGCTACAGTTCAGTTACCTGTCAGAGCTGTCCGTATCAATTTATGCGATGGACCGCGAGTAATGAGCAAATTGGCAAGATGCTGAAGCAAACTGCATGAGATTGCTTCACACGGCTGTTAATACGAGCTCTAAAGTGCTGGTTAAGAGCGTCTCCTGACTCATTCTTTCCAGCGCGCTGTTTATACTATTAGAATTCTTTACGAATGCAGACTCGAGTGCTCCAGTGACCCCACATCGTTCCCAGAATGCAAACGCAGTGAGTCACAGATTGGCCGGTGTGTGACAAGCCTCTGCAACAGCAGTGCAGGAGGAGTGGGTGAGTCCCAGATCAAGACAGATAGATAGAAAGGCATTTTTGCGGATGAAAAAATCTACCTCAGTTTCCACACCCTGTGCCCCGTGGAATGTGAACATTGTGCGGGGGAGAGACACAGTGGCTTCAGTCATTACACGCTTTCAACACACACACACATGTAGGGTGTGTGTGTGTTTGAGGGTGAGGAAGTCAGAGGAGTGCAATTTTACCCGCAGCACTTCCCCTGTGTTTTCAGTGAAAGTGTTTGACTTGTCGTCCATCTTGTCGTCTATGTAGTATGTATGTCTCGTGACCCCTCACCCTTCACGCTAAATGTGCCTGCTTTTCTTGCTTAAGTCTTAAAACGTTGACTAATGCACGATTTAGGGGGGAAAAAATTTAATTGCAATTGAAAATGAAAAATAAACACCAGGTTTTCTGTGCTTATTTGTAGGGCTGCACAATGTGGTCTTAAATTTTGTGATTACATAGCAATATGACTAAAGCAATAATAATATTTAGCCAAAGATGAAGAGAGAAAAAGTATTATTATTACTAATTATTATATTTTGTTACTATTATTGTTACTATTACTACTATTACTGCTTACTTTAAATAAAAATAGTTATATTGTGATGTTTCACTGTAAGATAATTAAATATTAAAGAAAAATATTACAATATTAATACAAACAATTCTAAACATTACAATACTAATATTTGTAGTCTTAATTTTTATTTTCAAACGTCATGAGCAGCTCATTTAGTGCAAATATTAATTGAATAATAAGAAAATGAAAATAATTATTAATAATAAAATTAATACTATTTATTAGTAGTATTATTGTTGTTATTACTAAATGAAAATACTTAAAAATATATTTATATTGTAAAAATTCACTAATATAGAAAACTGAGTATTTAAGAAAAATAATAATGATAATAATTTTATTTTAAAGTACAAACATAATGAGCTGCTCATGTGTAAAACAACAGCACTTCACACTGAAACATGCAGCGCAAATATTTACTTAAATATTTTGCGCTGTAAGTTATAAAGCAATGTCGGTTTCATTTCAATTAATCGTGCATCCCTAATAATTGATTTAGGCTTTTATGATCAAAGTATTACTTGATATAAATAAGCGTTCTTATTGAAACCAAATGATTATGATTTGATTTGCTAACAGACGATGAACATCTACATTAATATGTCAATTTAGTATGTTTCTAGCATCACGGCATAAGAGCTTATGCTTTAGGTGAGTCGTGCTTAGTTTAAATTGAATGCAGTGAGAGAGACATTAACAAACAACTCAGCATCTTTCCATTGTGTGATCTTCATTGGTTGCATTCAGCAACAAACATATAATTGCATTCAACCTGTATGTTCAAACGGCTCAGTCTCAGAGTGGTACAGGCAGGGCTGTGATAACGACCTCTCAAAGCTGCGGCTCGTCTTCTGTCGCGTGACCTTTGTGAGCTGAGATTGCTGCTGTAATATGACTCAGGCTCATGGTTTAGCGGTGTATTGCAGGCTTGTCATGACCGTCCTCGTTACGTGGGGTGATAATTGCCCAAACATGCAGCAGGAATGAGTGACTCTGCGAGCTGCTGACTGATCGCTGCTAATCCGCCTGAGATGACGGTCTGCGCTCTGACCACATGCGCTTGCTGAGTTTGTCCTGGGTGTTTAGAGTTGAATTCGTTAACTCGTGTCAATCTAACCTGAATTTTCACTCAGGAATTGCTAGTAAATTTCACAAACAATTACAAAGAAATGGCAAATAACACATTGAATGAATGTATAAAGACTTAAGTATTTCCTTTGTAAATATTCTCCAATAAAAATATTAAAATAAGAAATATTTCTATTGTGATATTTCATTGTAAAATAATCGTGTATTAAAGAAAAATAATAAAAATATTACAAAGTTAATTAAAAAAATTACAATACTAATGTTTTTGTCTTAATTTCTTAATCATGAGCTGCTCATGCAGTACAATTACTTCGTTATTAAATGTATCCTGAGCTCACTTGTATCCTGACCTATTATTTTATATTATTTATACATTTTTCAAAATGCATACATATACATGTATTTAATAATAAACAATAATAAATAAATATTAAACATAAATAACTACATTTCAAATATATATTAACCTATTCATATTTAATTATTGTATAATGTATAAAATAAGTGTTTTGCGTGTGTGTATATGTTTGAAATATATTTATAACATTTATTATTTATTTTAAAAGACATATACACACACACTAAATTTAACTAAAATAATTTGAAATATATTTCTAAAATATATTAACTAAAAAAATAAATGTATTTATAAATGTAGTAATATTTAATAGCTTTAATACATAATATAATATATAAAATAATTGTGTTCTGGAGTGTGTGTGTGTATATATATTTAAAATATATTTCTGAAATATTTATACCATTATGAAAGTAGTTCATACAACTTGTGTGTTTTGTTTTCTAATAGCTTTGAATGAAATGTATTGACTGAAAGTTATTCACTTAAAATCTCATTGTCAGTTGTGCAGTTTCACACACGTCTGACGGTTTTGAAAGTTTTGATTTGTACACAAAAAAAGTTTGTAGGGCCCTATTGTTCAAAATGTTGAAATTGAGACTTTTGGACTTATTTTTTTGTAATTACTCAGAGAATTACTCGGTTCAGATGTGAACGGTACCCAACCCTACAGGTGGGAAACATTTCCTGTGAAATTCCCTCCACGCTACGCCCTACATCCTTCACTCATGAAATATAGAAGACAAACGAAGCGCTGCCGCTGACTGATCATTTCACATAAAGGAGGAGCAACAATGTAACATGCTGTCCAGACTCGAGTGTGTTTGTAGAGTGTGTGGTGTAGTAAATCATTTTTAGCATGTGTAACATCTGATATCTGAGCGAGCGAGCCGTTTGTTTCCTGCAGGAAGAAACTAGAGCAGCTTTACTGGAGCTCATGATTTATTCACGTTTCATCCTCATGAGTGGCCATAATGAACTGAGCTGCAGGTCATGCTGCAGATTCATATTTAACATCATCTGTTGCCTTTTTTGCTGCTATTTAAAATAAAGGTTGAGCCACAACATGCTTGTTTTTTATGCTAATCATTAACTTTGACAGGAATGCTAGTAGTTTTGGTATATCGGGGCAATTTTTTTTCATCACCGATTATGGCTTTTTAGGCATTTTTTAAAGATGGCATTGCATTTAGTCCAGCAGTTTTTGAATGCAACATTTCATAAGTGAAAACCTCCCAAGAAACGCATCTGATGAACCATGTGAGCCTAATTATACAGTTATGACAGATTAGTTTTGCACTTCCCTATCATTTGATATGTAGCTGGCGTGCTCGACCTCTGAACCACAGACCAATCAGATGTAAGCCACAATGACAGAGACTGAATCAGACTAATGTTACTGATCACAGAAGGATCAGATGCAAAAAAGCAGCAAGATCAAGTGCACAACACCACAAACATCCTTTTGTTTAAACCGGAAAAAATGTCAAAACACAAACGGCCGCTATGGGACGTTCTGGCCTTTTTTCTGGAGATGTTCATGTAAATGTGTGCATGAATTATGAACGTGCGCAGGGCGGCTGTGGGACTCGAGTCAGAATCCGGTCTTTGCATATGCTTGATTTAAATCATCTACACTGGGGGAAAAAATTGGGTTTACTTTAAACTTTAAACAGTCAGGAATAGCTAGTGAATTTTATAAATAATTGCAAAGGAACAGCAAAAATGTTATTTTCTTGTAAATGTACTCTAATAATATTTTTCAGTCTTTTAAATATTTTTTTATTAAATCTTCTTTTTGTGTGTGTATCCTGAACTTAATACCTAATGTGTGCATCTCTGACCTACTTTTATATTTATATATATATATATATATATTATATTATATGTTAAACAACATTTATTTAAAATAAGTGATAATAAATATAAATAATACATTTGTTAAATTTCATACATGGAATTATATGTATTTATTTATTATATATGTATTTATTATATTTAATATAAAATAAATGATTTTGAGTTATATCCATTTATTGTAGTTATTGTATATATAATTTCTCTCATCTATTCAGTAGAAACATGTGGTTTAAAATGTGCAACGAAACGAGTCTCTAAGTTAGTTTTGTGTGTGTTTTGGTCCACAGGAAGTGGCTCTCTGTCCCGCTGGAAGTGTGATGTTGATCTGTGACTCCGGTGTGTGTGGAGACGAGCAGAATCATTGATGGCTGGATGTAGGTGAGCACTCAGGACCATCAGAGGAAACACACATCTACAGAAACAGGACACGTATAGGGCTGGGTGGATATTTTGGCTTTAAGATGATATCAATCTCTAAATGAACACACGACTGTCTGATGTTTCTGAAGTGTTACTTTCTCTCCCCTGTACTTCCCCTTCTCATCTGTTTCTCTTTCCATATTGTCGCCCCTTATATATCTTTTGCGCAGGGGTCCGATGGTGTGTTAAAGGCGCCATGGGGAGCTGCTGTAGCTGTCCCGATAAAGAGATCATCCCTGACAACCATCACAACAAATTCAAGGTGAGCATCTCTCGATCTAATGCTGTCTGTGTGTCACACGGACTTCAGTAAAGAGAGACAGAAGTTCTCATATCTCTGGCCTAACACATTATAGCTCTTATAAGTGCTTACTGTGCACTACAGGCAAATGGTTGGACAGTTTAGACTAGTCATCATAAAATATGGAACTTAGAAATAATAATATAATAATAATAAAAACACAACTGGAAATATGGGAACTATGTAGTAAAAAAACAAAAACTCCAAATTTTTTCTTTAAAAAACAAAAAATAAATAAATTATACATTATATTTTTTATATTGTATTATTATATAAAAATTATATATGATATTTTATATAATTATAATAAAAAATGGTTTATCATGTAATCAATATAATTATTTAAAACAGAGGTTCTCAGGACCCAGTGCTCTGCACATTTTGTACGTGTCTCTTATCTGACGCACTCGGTTCAGTTCATGGATCTCTCTCTTAATGAGCTGATGATCTGAATCAGGTGCATTAAATAAATGTGCGGAGCAATGGGTCTGGAGGACCCAGATACTATATACTGGAAGTATATAAAAACAAAGGATAAGTTCTACAATTAGTTATATATATTTCGTGTATTTTATCTATTTAAGTAGAATTGAAATAGAATGCAATAAACATTTAAGTAGAAGCTAGATTATATTAGTAGATTATATTATTTCAAACTAATAAATGATTTAACATTTAAAGGGGTCATATGATGCGATTTAAATTTTTGCTTTCTCTTTGGAGTGTTACAAGCTCAGTGCATAAAGAAGATCTGTAAAGTTGCAAAGACTAAAGTCTCAAATCCAAAGTTAAGAGTCAGCCACACCTACCTAAAACAGCTCATTCTAACACGCCCCCACATATCTACCTCACTATGTGGGAACGCTGCCCAAATGTTCACACAAAGAAAGAAGGCGTAAATTTTATTCTCGTTGTAGTATTGTTGAAGGCGCTGTGTGTTTCGTTGTGAAAGCCAAACTACTTTGTTTGGTCTTCCAAAAGAGGACACGACTAGAAATCAGTGGTTTAGTATTTACAACACTGTTCCAGAACACTTCAACCCAAATATTCAGATGTGTGCAGCACATTTTATGGAGGACTGTGTCCTGATCCTGGTAGAGTAGACTACAATGCCGGCTGTTCTGACTCACAGCCTGTAAGTACGTTTTCATATTTAAAGGATTTGCCACTGATGATTCAAACGTGAGTTTTGAGCAGTGTAGAGTAGCGCTTGTTGTTTGTCATTTCTCCGATCACAAATGCAGACATGGTTTTATGTTTACGCGGCGTGATGCAACGCGTAAAAAGACAGTATAAGTCATTATAATCTGTAATTATGTCCCAACTGGATGCAACAAATGCCTCGTTTATAATGGGTTTTAATGTTTTTGTCTCGTCGCTCCGGCCGGACACGGCATCAAAATATGGTGAGGGGGCGTAACATTTCCATCTCACGCTTGAGGTATTCGGCCAATCACAACGCACCGGATAGCTGGCCAATCAGAGCACACCTCGCTTTTCAGACCGATGAGCTTTGTAAAAATCTACGCGTTTCAGAAAAGCGGGGCATAGAGGAGAAACAATAATGTACAGTATGTGGAAAATGTATTTTTTTTAACCTTTTAACCAATTTTTTAACCGCATAAACACATTTCATTACACCAAATACACAAAATAATGTTTTTAGCAGCATCATATGACCCCTTTAATAATATAAATGTTATATATATAACAACTTTAGATTAATATTAATAATATGAATAATGATTTATCATTCAGTAATATAAAAATATCTATTTATAATATATAATATATTCACACACACACACACGCACGTGTGTGTTTGTGTGTGTATACAGTTTTGTCTTGTTAAGAAATTAAGGTTTTTAAGTAGAATCAACAGACTTTTAGCTCATAAGAACAAAAATTTTGTCTAAAGTTTGACTGGTCGTGTATGTGTCTGAAAAAAATTATAAAAAAATTCACACCATGTATTTTAAGCTGTGTTCAGAGGTGTGCAGATGCTGATGTGTGTGTGTGTGTAGGTGATAAACGTGGATGATGACGGTAATGAGCTGGGCTCGGGTGTGATGGAGTTGACGGAGGAAGAGCTCATTCTGCACACGCGCAAACGAGACGCCGTGAAGTGGCCCTACCTCTGCCTGCGTCGCTATGGCTACGACTCCAACCTCTTCTCCTTCGAGAGCGGCCGGCGCTGCCAAACCGGTCAAGGTGAGCAGATATATTAGGCATCCGCTGACAGATCCACTGAAAGACGCTCAAACGCTCACGTTTGCTTCAGTGTGAGCCGCACTCAACGAAGACTGTGAAGCGATGATCATTGTAGCCAATCACAGACATATCTGTTGAGCACGTGAACACAGTGGCCATCGATGGTGTTAAAGAATCCACTCAACAGCACTTCAATTCTAGCGGGAAATGCTAGTATCGTCTTGTTTTTTAAATTTCGGTACCAAAGTCGGTACTTTTTGACACCCCTGCTATCAGATATGGTTGTCATTCACATTCATACTTCACTCTTCTCCTCAAAGGGATATTTGCATTCAAGTGCGCGCGGGCCGAGGAGATCTTTAACATGCTGCAGGACATCATGCACAACAACAGCATCAGTGTGGTGGAGGAGCCGGTGCTGGAGCCCGAGCTTCCAGTGACGCCTCACACTCCCACCAGTAAGAACACACACACACACTCCAGTGCTCACGCTCAGACTGGAGGCTCTCACTGATCCCTCCACTACTCTCTCTGCAGCTCCTGGTTACTCCGTCCCAACGGTAGCCAATGGGATCGGTCGCTACCCATCATTCGGTGACACCTCCTCGCGGCCGTCCAGCCGTCATCCTTCAGTGGGCAGCACTCGCCTGCCGTCAGTAGGGGAGGAGTCCACACACCCACTGCTGCTCAACGACGAGACGGTATGCAACACACACGCTAACACTTAACTACATTAGTTATATGATATGATATAACTAATATGATATAATAAAACATTATCAATTATAATTTATATATATATATATATATTTGTATAAATTTATGTATGAACGTATACATGAATGTAAACAAAAATAAACAACATATATAAAGATATAAAAAAATTATAATTGTTCGGTTTATTATATCATATTAAAAAATATTTAAATAAATATTTAAGTATTATATATTTTATACATTTATATATATATATGAGTGCTGTCACATGATTAATCGCATCCAAAATAAAAGTTTTTGTTCACATAATGTGTGTACTGTGTATATTTATTATGTATATATAAATGCACACACATACAGTATAAATTTAAAAAAATATTTACATGTATATATTTATATTCATATAATTTATATTATATATAAATATATTTATTATATAAACATAACATTATTTTCTTAAATATATACATGCATGTGTTTGTATTTATATATACATAATAAATATACACAGTACACACATTATGTGAACAAAAACTTTTATTTTGGATGCGATTAATCGATTGACAGCACTAATAAATATTCAAATATTTATATTCATATTTAAAAATAAAGATAAAAAACATTATCAATATAATATATATATAGACACATTCTCTTTCTATATATATATATATGTATATATATATAATTTTATAAATTCACACATGAATTTAAAAGATATAAAACGAATAATATAATTGTTATTGTTTTATATTTTATAATATTAAATAATTTAAATAAATGATTGTATGTTTTATATATGTATTATATTATATTAAGTATTAGGTTTTTTTTTTGTATTTCAGTAGTAAAGTATTTTTTATATTTTAAGTATTAAGTATAATATGGATTTATTATTGATTTATTGATTTAAGTATTATATATTTTATTGTGTCCTTTTTAAATGGACAATTTAATGCTGTTTTGGCAGCAAATTTCGTGCAGACAAGTGCTGCTCATATTTCATAAGAAACCATAAAACTCTAGTTTATCTTTTTCTGTTTTTGATGACCGATGTCTGTGCAGGTGCACACTTACGTCAACACGACGTGTCTACAAGAGGAGCGGCGCTCTCGAGGCTGTGGCCACGCCCCTCTCGAGCTCTGGACGTCCAATCCAGAGAGCGCAGCCCCAGCATCGCCCAATGAGCTGGAGCCACACGTGCTTCTGGAGCCGGAGGCTGTGAAGTTTGTTTTAGGCCCCACGCCTATCCAGAGACTGCTCCAGGAGAGACCGCGAGAGCTGGGCGAGCAGGACACGGGAGCGGAGGGCCCAAGTACTGACACCGCTTCTCTCGCAAAAACTGTAAACGGCAGCACGGACTGCGACACGGGCTACGACAGCGATGAGCGCAGGGAGACGCAGCATGAGACTCATAATGGCGGAACCGGAGCGAGACGCAACAGACCTCCCGTTCCACTCCCAGACACCCACAACGTTAACAACTCAGCCCAGCGGCGGACTGCGCTGCTCAACTACGAGAACCTGCCGGCGCTGCCGCCCGTTTGGGAGACCCGCAAACCCAACAGTGAGGCGGAGGACGAGGAGGAACTCAAATCTCCGTCTCTAAACGGCTTCCACTCCCTCGATCACAACTACGTGAACACGGAGAACGTCACGGTGCCACTCAGCGCACACAAACTCCACAGCACTCAGCCCACCGTATTCAACTTCGACCTCCGCAGGCTCGGCCAGCTCAACTACATCGAGGTGGAGATGGACAAAGTGTCAGACTCCAGCGGGCCGCACACCCCCAAAACGCCCACCACGCCCCTGCCGCCCACCCCCACACGCCGGACAGAGCTGTACGCCGTCATCGACATCGAGCGCACCGCCGCCATGTCCAGCCTGCAGAAAGCACAGCCACGGGACGACGGCACATCTAGGAAAACACGACACAACAGTACTGACCTGCCCATGTGACCCAATGTTTATCTCTCCAAAACACGTCTAGGTCACATTTCACTACTGAATATAAACACATAAATCATTATATTCCAAATTAAGCCTGTTTTATACATGCAAACTCAAAATAATTACAATTTTTCACCAGTCTCACCAAAGCTGCATTTATTTGAACAAAAATAGAAAAATGTGAAATATTATTGCAATTTAAAAAAAAATACAGTAAAAGCAGTAATATTGTGACATATTATTACTATTTGAAATAACTGTTTTCTATGTGCATATCTGTTAAAATATAATTTATTTCTGTGATGCGCAGCTGTATTTTCAGCATCATTACTCCAGTCTTCAGGGTCACATGATCTTCAGAAATCATTCTAAAATGCTGATTTACTGCTCAATTATTATCAGTCAATACTGGTGTTCAGTTATTAGTAATAGTTCATATTATTATCAATGTTTTTGTTGCTTAATATTTTTGTGGAAACCATGATACATTTGATTTATCACAATTCTTTAATGAATAGAAAGTTCAAAAGAACAGCATTTATTTGAAATATATATTTTTTCTAACATTATTACATTTTATTCAATTTAATGCATCATTGCTAACCCATGTGACCCAATGTTTATCTCTCCAAAACACGTCTAGGTCACATTTCACTACTGAATATAAACACATAAATCATTATATTCCAAATTAAGCCTGTTTTATACATGCAAACTCAAAATAATTACAATTTTTCACCAGTCTCACCAAAGCTGCATTTATTTGAACAAAAATAGAAAAATGTGAAATATTATTGCAATTTAAAAAAAAATACAGTAAAAGCAGTAATATTGTGACATATTATTACTATTTGAAATAACTGTTTTCTATGTGCATATCTGTTAAAATATAATTTATTTCTGTGATGCGCAGCTGTATTTTCAGCATCATTACTCCAGTCTTCAGGGTCACATGATCTTCAGAAATCATTCTAAATGCATTCTGATTTACTGCTCAATTATTATCAGTCAATACTGGTGTTCAGTTATTAGTAATAGTTCATATTATTATCAATGTTTTTGTTGCTTAATATTTTTGTGGAAACCATGATACATTTGATTTATCACAATTCTTTAATGAATAGAAAGTTCAAAAGAACAGCATTTATTTGAAATATATATTTTTTCTAACATTATTACATTTTATTCAATTTAATGCATCATTGCTAAATAAAAGCTTTTTTTTTTTTTTTTTACTCACTCCAAACTTTTGAATGGAAGTATGTCAGTTTCTACAAAAATATTGTGCAGCACAACTGTTTTCAACATTGCTAATAATCAGAAATGTTTCTTGAGCAATAAATCAGCATATTAGCATGACTGAAGACTGGAGTAATGATGCTGAAATTTCAGCTTTGATCACCTAAATATAATCACATAGTAAACAGTTATTTCAAACAGTAATATGTCACAATATTACAGTTTTTACTGTATTTTTGATCAATTAAATGCAGCCTTGGTGAGCAGAAGAGACTTCTTCAAAAACTATTTTACAATCTTAAGTTTTTCAAACACTAAAAAGCTTCAGTTTTGTTATGCAAAATATGTTCATCATTTTTTGTGAAATATGACCTAGAAGGGACACGTTTTGTGAGATTCGCTTATATATATATATATATATATATATATATATATGTACTATATTATTTTGTACTTTACAAGTGCACTGATCTGCATTCTTTGGCTCAACACACGCCATCTGTGGCGGGAAAACGCAGATCTGAAACAGTCAAGATGAGGTCAAGATGAGGAAACACTACGACGGTTTAGCAGACCTCATTCACCAATGCTGTGATGTTTTACTCTCTATTTCACAAATATGGAAGTGTTCGAGATTCTTGTGGTTACTGCGTCGATGTAAGTCACTCATTTTGCACTTGAGAGCAATAAAAGATGCTCACTACGGTATTCTAGAATCACATGGTACACTGCCGTCACTTTAAACGCTCGCTCTCCCTCCACAGCCCTTCTGCTCTGCTAGCGTGATCCCAGAGGAGTGTTTTCAGCCATACGCTCGCGTCTGTCGACCGAACACACGCCGAGGTCAATGCCAGTGAGTCTCAGAGCAGCTCTTTTCTTTCGCACGCCTCTCAGTCGCTAAGAAACCCTGAGATTTGATGAGCGTTTGGTGCTACAGGTGGTTTAAAAGGGTTTCAGGTGTAGAAATATTAATGATGCACTGTGTATCTGTGACTATATCGGTAATGGACAATATTATCAAGCCTGTACTGCAAGTGGATCAAATCAGGGCTTGTTTTTTCCCCAACTTAAACAGATTTCTTCAAATAAAATGTAATAAATAAATAAATAGCCTACACTGTTTAAAAAATATTTTTCTATAACAGGTTGCAAATATACTAAACTATAGTGTTATTACACATGAAAGAAATCGAATTTTACATGAAAAGCATAATACTTAAATTTGAGGTTGCTTGTCATTAAAAAAAAAACACGGGAAAAAATGGTGTAGAAATAAAAGTTTCTTTGAATATAAAATCTTACAACAAGCATCTTTATCAAGAAAAAATTTTTTTTTTCTTTCAATTTTTTTAACAGACAAAAAACTACTCTGAAAAAACTGGTGTATAAACTCTCTCTCTCTCTCTCTCTCTCTCTCTCTCTATATATATATATATATATATTTTATACAAAAAAATATATTTTTCTATAACAGGTTGCAAATATACTAAACTATAGTGTTATTACACATGAAAGAAATCGAATTTTACATGAAAAGCATAATACTTAAATTTGAGGTTGCTTGTCATAAAAAAAAAACACGGGAAAAAATGGTGTAGAAATAAAAGTTTCTTTGAATATAAAATCTTACAACAAGCATCTTTATCAAGAAAAAAATGTTTTTTTCTTTCAATTTTTTTAACAGACAAAAAACTACTCTGAAAAAACTGGTGTATAAACTCTCTCTCTCTCTCTCTCTCTCTCTCTCTATATATATATATATAGTTTATACAAAAAAATCTTGGCATAAAAACAAGAAAATATTTTTCTCTCAGAAAATCTGTAAATTTAAAAAATATTTTTCTATAACAGGTTGCAAATATACTAAACTATAGTGTTATTACACATGAAAGAAATCGAATTTTACATGAAAAGCATAATACTTAAATTTGAGGTTGCTTGTCATAAAAAAAAAACACGGGAAAAAATGGTGTAGAAATAAAAGTTTCTTTGAATATAAAATCTTACAACAAGCATCTTTAAAAATGTTAAAATGTTTTTTTCTTTCAATTTTTTTAACAGACAAAAAACTACTCTGAAAAAACTGGTGTATAAACTCTCTCTCTCTCTCTCTCTCTCTCTCTCTCTATATATATATATATATATAGTTTATACAAAAAAATCTTGGCATAGAAACAAGAAAATATTTTTCTCTCAGAAAATCTGTAAATTTCAGAATTGATTACAAAGAAATAGCAAGTAACACTTTGAATTAAACATGACATTTTAGTAGAGAGCCTAAAATAGTATTTGCTTGTAAACATACCAAAACTCCAATATTCTTTCTTTTACAACTTCAAAAAATCTTTTTTTACAGTGTATATTCATAATATTGGCCATAATAAACACATGTATCATAAACTGAATCAGTGCATCCCTGTCAAACACTAATGTATTGTTAACACTATGAGATGTGTGCGAGACGTTCATCACTGTAGGCCTGTTTTCTTTGAGTATTTCACATCAGTGTTATAAAGGTGGATAATAGAAACATTCTATTCACGAGCTTCAGGTCCTCACGTGCTTTCAGAAGGAGCTGGAGGATGTTTGCAGTGCTGCAAATGTGATTGTATCGCTCTTCTGCACGCGCTCCAGTGTTCAGAAGGGTTTCCAAACAAAACACAAATCCGTTTATGGTGTGTGGAGCAGGCGGACTGATCTAGACAGCCGGTTTATGCAAAGTTTCTATTGTAAAGTTTATCGTATGCTCGAGTTGCATTATCATCATGTTATTTTCTAACTTTTTGAGAGAGTGTGCAAATATAGGAACGTTCACATGTACAAAACAACACTTAGTAGGTTTAGAAACAAATGAAAGAAGTGTAAAAATCAAGATCATTTGCCAAATCTGAGGAAATGAATTATTGTCGGGATCTTTCAGGAACTTCGAACCTGGCTTTAACCAAAGTTCCGACACATTCTCTTGGAATGTACACAAATTCGGGTCAGAATTTCAGAAAACTTGTAATACGTTATGTCCTGTGGAAAATATGGGAATATCTATTAGCTAAAGTGTGAAATTTTAGTGACTTGTCTGAATTATTACAATAAATGTTACCATTAGTATTAAATACCACAAAACTTTCATTGAGAATGTGCTCAGAAAACGGCAAGAGAAACTACTTAAAAAAATGAATACAAATGTGTCTCTAAACCAATCATGTTCTCATTCCCAGCAGTAATGATGTCAAACTCGCCAGCACATGTGATCTTGTGTGTCAGAGCAGATCAGAGCAGAGCAGAGCAGAGCATCATGGGAGGCTCATTATCTGCGTTCACTCTTCCTCGCGTGCTCGGCTCCGAAGGTGTTTGCTGCATCTTCTGACTCAGAAGCCAAACTTCACCAGCGATCATCCGTTAATTCAACAGGCAGAGGTGAGTTGAGATTCCTCCTCCTCACAGCGTTGACTGGCACTAAACACCAGACACGCCCTTTCTGCTCTCAGGACCTCAGTGCTGTCACCTGGCAACCGTCCTGTTGCTTGGATACAACATGCCTCTCCTTGTTTCCTCGGGATCAGAAGTGATGCACACGTCAGGAAACATGCCCGAAAACACACGCAAGCCGCCATCCGTGACGACACACTCGATGCTATTCCTATTACAACCAATGAATCGTGCTCTCCCACGTTCAAAATTCAGATCCAAACAGCTGATAAAAACATCACAATAATCCACAAGTTATCCACAGCACTCCAGTCCATCAGTTAACGTCTTGAGAAGACAAAAGCTGCGTGTTTGTCAGAAACAAATCCATCATGAAGATGATTTTAACTTCAAACCATTGCTTCCAGCTAAAATACCAGTCCATAATCTGTAATAACGCTTCCTCCGGTGCACAGTGCCATACACACAAATACAAAACAGCTCCATGGTAACACTAACATAATGCAGCAACATTAATTTAATGACAACCCTAATATACATAACTGATAAGAAAAAACTGAGAATCATTTATTTCAATGAAAAACAGTTAAATGACCCAGGGAATTTTACTGTAAATTATAAGATGACTTGTTCGGTTTCACTTCCGCAAACTATACAAGTAACAGTATTTTATGGTTGCTAAAATAAAACAAAAACCATAAAAATTATTTGATATTATGTAGTTGCCAACGCAACATTTATCATTTTAATTGAGTTTAACTTGATGCACTAAATTAACAAACTAATACTGAAATAAAAACTACATATACATATTTAAAAGAAAAATAACTACTAAAAATCATAGAAACACAAATATTATAAAAAACTATAACTAAAATTAAAATGAGAATGTATAAAACAAAAAAATATAAAAACTATAAATAAAAAGTATATTATCTTGATGTACTAAAATAACTAACTAAAACAAAGAAAAATTTATAAAAACTATATAGGCATATTTAAAAGAAAAAGAACTATTAAAATGGTAAAAAAAAACATTTGACAAAAACTTTAATTAAAATATAAAATCTATAAAAAATAATTCAAAACGCTAATAAAAAAGTATATTATTTTGATGTACTAAAATAACTGAAACTAAAACGAAAATAACATGAATAAAAACATGTAGACATAAGAAAAATAACTACTAAACAATTACTAAAACTAATATTAAAATGACCAAAAAAAATTCAAAGGTATAATATTATCATAAAATGATATGAAATGTCCCAGTATAGAGTAAGGACTAGACAACCAGCAGGTTTTACCGTAGCATTTTTACAATCTTTTACCATTAAAATGACAATTCTTTTTAAGTGCAGCTGTAAAAGAACGAGTGATGCATACAGAGACTCTCTCTTTGGAAATCTGCTTCAGAGGGTCACTGGTCTGTTCCTGCTCCTGCTCCTCAGCGAGTGAACGCTTCACACTGGAGACTAAAGCCCCGTTCACACTGCCAGCGACAAAGTGACATGCTCCCATTCATTTTCAATGGAGAGCTGGCGACTTCCGGCGACACGAGCGACAGTGACCGTTGGCGACAGAATGTGGGCGTGGCATGTCAAGCAACAAAAGTAAAGAATTGTTTAACTTTATGCAAATGAACAGTGAATTTCGGGAGCGACAACCAATAGGTGTAAAGAATCTGTCAGTGGCGCTCACACGTCACCGTCTCGAGTGCAGGCAAGACAGGACAGATTTCCTGAGCGATTTCACTGTTTTATATGATTTCACTGTAACCACATACATGGATATAAAAAATGATGCGTAGAAAAGAAACCGTTGGCTGTCTAAGTGAGTTTGATTTATACATTGATGGTTCGGGTTGTCAATTACATGATGCAGTGAGCAGTTTAGCACCGGTTAATGATTTAATGCACGAGTACTGCTATAGTTTATATAACACTCTCCAACAGCAGAATGGTACTTTTTTTTGAGACTTTAGTCTTTGCAACTTCAGGGATCTTATCTATGCACAATCAGCTTGTAACACGCCAAAGAGAAAGAACAACTTGAAATCGCATCATATGAGTCTTTTAAGTCTAATTCCTAGTCATAATAGAATGATATCTTAGTTTTACCGGCAATATACAGTTTGTGATTGCATTTTATATGTCCAGACGTGGAGTCTACCAATAACATTAGAGTGACAGCAGTAGGAACGCCCACAAGCGTCTTCACAGCACAGAGTCTAGCGACAGAGAGAGAGACTGGAATCAAGCTTTCATTCTTCAAATAAATTGCCCATAATCTGCACGGCTCGTGTGTTAAACATTAATTGGTTCATTAGTGAAACGCTTGTGAGCTGAAATGACAGATGAATTCTCTGTGATCTGTCTGTGAGTGTACAGTACGCTGCACACGCGGCTCCAGAAACTGTTTGGAGCAAAATCATAGTATATACTGTATACTACATACTACACAGTACCGGTCAAAAGATTGGATTAAATACAATATTTTACAATACGTTTTTTTGCAAGAAGTCTCTTCTGCTCAGCCAGGCTGCATTTATTTGATCAGAAATACAGTAAAAAATTGTGAAATATTATTACAATTTAAAAGAGCTGATATGTGAATATTTATTTCTGTGATGCGCAGCTGAATTTTCAGCATCATTACTCCAGTCTTCAGTGTCACATGATCTTCAGAAATCAGTCTAATATGCTGATTTGCTGCTCAAGAAACATTTCTGATTATTATCAATGTTGAAAACAGTTGTGCTGCCCAATATTTTTGTAGAAACTGTTGTACATTGCTATTCAAAAAATAAATAAAAACTGATCAAAAGTGACAATAACATTTATAATGTTGCAAAAGATTTCTGTTTCAAATAAATGCTGATCTTTCTATTCAGAAATCCAGAAAAGAATGATCATACTTTCCACAAAAACATTAAGAATGCTAGATATTATAAAATAATTTTATTTTAAACTTTAATCATTTTAATAATTAATAAATTCCTAATAAATGTTAATATTTATTATTAATATTAGGGAACATAAAAAAATATGTAATTTTATTACTGTTCATCATAATAATGATTTATTAAAAAATATATTAGCTACTTGCCACATTATTCTAATTCTACCATAATATTTGTTATTGCTTGTGTCTTTGCTGTCATTATTTGTATTAATACTTGGCAATCAGCTTGTATTATTATAAGAGTGTGTTATAGATATTATAATATTCACAATTTTACAGTTTTATAACCCTAAAATTTTGTCACATAACCCCATGCGTAATTCTTTTTGCATTTTTATATTGTGTAAAAGTGAAGTCTAAAGGCTATTTGTTCAGAGGAGTGTGATGGTTGTGTATTTTAAGCATTTTCTTGCATGCCTGTCTGCTAGGTTTTTGTTATGTATATTTACAGTAAACTCACAGTTTTTGTTTGTGGTAAATCAGAAGCACAAATCAGCTGAGATGTTCCTGTAGTCAAACTCCTGATTATCTAATCATCATCAGTGAGTGGTTCAGAGATTTCATGAGCTAATATTTGCAGAAGCGTCAGTCTGCAGGTTCCTCCGGCGCTCGTATCAGCCGCTGGAGTAACGCTGAGCTCTCCCACATGAAAAAGTCCTCAAGAATGCAGAGCGCTCACTCTCAGAGCAAGACGTGGAAAATCCAAAGTGACAAATTATGTAAAGTAACACACGGAGCTGTTTTTAGCTTTGACTGACTGCGTAACTATGGCAACCGGCCGCCGTAATCGGCCTTGCTTTATAGCTGCGCAAAACAACGCGTTCATTGAGTTTTTAATGTGATATGGGACACACACACACACACACACACATCTGAGTAACCTGCTGTAAATCAGTTCAAAGTTCACTTTCCAGCTGTCAATAATGCTATATCATGCAAAGATACTGTTTGGATGTACTTTGTAAATATATGGAAATGCAAAAATGTAAATTTACAAGTTAATTTATTTTCATTTTGATTTTTCAAGTAAAATACGACTTTTTGTAGGATGTTTTGTTTTCTTGGGAAAACTACAATATAAAAATATTAAAACATTACATATCAAAAACATTAAAAAAATATTAATATTACATAAAGTGTAACTAAGAGTAATTAATTAATTGTCAAGAATGCAGAGCGCTCACTCTCAGAGCAAGACGTGGAAAATCCAAAGTGACAAATTATGTAAAGTAACACACGGAGCTGTTTTTAGCTTTGACTGACTGCGTAACTATGGCAACCGGCCGCCGTAATCGGCCTTGCTTTATAGCTGCGCAAAACAACGCGTTCATTGAGTTTTTAATGTGATATGGGACACACACACACACACATCTGAGTAACCTGCTGTAAATCAGTTCAAAGTTCACTTTCCAGCTGTCAATAATGCTATATCATGCAAAGATACTGTTTGGATGTACTTTGTAAATATATGGAAATGCAAAAATTTTAATTTACAAGTTAATTTATTTTCATTTAGATTTTTTAAGTAAAATACGATTTTTTGTAGGATGTTTTGTTTTCTTGGGAAAACTACAATATAAAAATATTAAAACATTACATATCAAAAACATAAAAAATATATTAATATTACAAAAAGAGTAACTAAGAGTAATTAATTAATTGCTGCTCATATTTAAGCACTCGCTCATGATTAATTCATGAGGCACAAACACAACGGCATAAATACATTTTCAGCTGGAAGTCGACAAATGTTGCATAATAATGAGGGTTTGTGTTTTATTCAGCTGTAGCGCGCTGACCTTTAACCTCTGGAATAAATATTTACAGTCACCTCACGCAGACCTCCACACCTGCGCTTTCATCAAAACAACACTCATTTCTCATTCCATACGCATACAGGATTCTGAACAGCATGAGCACTGGAAAATAAACTCACAGTGAGCACCAGCTGATTTTCCATCAATATTCAACATATTTCAGCCTTTTGACAACATTCAGGATATAGGCAAGGCAAGTTGATTTATATAGCACATTTCATACACAACGGTAATTCATATATATACTGTATCCATGTATGTAGATACTGTATATATCTATCTTGATATTTACAGTATGCATTTGCTCTGAATGGTTTAAATGAATAATTTCTCTTGATTCCTATCGCAGGAACATATACATGCAAATAAATGAACAAGGTTAATTTCTTTTAGTTTATATCTCACAATTCTGAATTTTTCTCACAATATCACATATCGGTTGCGGGACTAAATATCGCAATTACTATTTTTTTTTTCTTTTGTGAGAAAGATTGTGAGATGTAAACTCAGAATTCCAAGACCAAAAAAAATTGAATCGTGAGATGTAAACTCAGATGTCAACATTTTTGATCAGTGGCACAGGCAAATCGTTTGCTTCAGAGTCCTAACACATGAATCGTTCGTCAGTTTTTAAATGATTCATTGAATCGATTGAACTGATTCACAGAATGAACTACTGAAAGGTAAATCAGAGATGCTATTAAAATATCTTAATGCAAGTCATTTTGAAATTAATAGCCATATAATAAGCACTTTTTACTATTAAAATAGTAATACTGACAATATTGCTTAATTTCAAGACTGCCTAAAAACAATTGCAAATATTTAATATTCATATAGCGTCCAGCGAATGAATAAATAATAACGGTAACATAGCTAGTATGGTTTCATAACCAGCTCCGTTTGATCTCAATGCTGACAATGAGATGTGATCCTAGCTGATCCAGGACCAGTCGGACCCTCCAGAAACAAGCGCAAACGGGATTTTCTCACTATGTGAGACGATGACAATACAGCAGGCAATGAGTCAATTAAAAAACAATTATCATCGATATCACCAGATATATACGAGATATACAGTGGGGAAAAAAAGTATTTAGTCAGCCACCAATTGTGCAAGTTCTCCCACTTAAAAAGATGAGAGAGGCCTGTAATTTTCATCATAGGTATACCTCAACTATGAGAGACAAAATGAGAAAAAAAAAAAAGAAAATCACATTGTAGGATTTTTAAAGAATTTATTTGCAAATTATGGTGGAAAATAAGTATTTGGTCAATAACAAAATTTCCTCTCAATACTTTGTTATATACCCTTTGTTGGCAATGACAGAGGTCAAACGTTTTCTGTAAGTCTTCACAAGGTTTTCACACACTGTTGCTGGTATTTTGGCCCATTCCTCCATGCAGATCTCCTCTAGAGCAGTAATGTTTTGGGGCTGTCGCTGGCGAACCCGGATTTTCAACTCCCTCCAAAGATTTTCTAGGGGG
>NW_015505727.1:310361-345044 GCF_001515645.1 Sinocyclocheilus grahami | reverse complement strand
TTTTTATATATAAATAATCATTTTGGTTTTTCTATTATAATACTTTATTTTTTTGTTGGGGAAACTAAGTAAAATATGTAAAAAAAAATAAAAATAAAAATAAAAAAATAATGCATGCTTAATAATCATTTTGGCTAATCGTGTGGTGCTTTCGGCTACCAATAAGAGTGTAGTATGCTGTTTAACACATTTACCATGTTTTTATGCAATAAAATGCAATAAAAGTCGTGGTTAAATGTCTATTGATATTTATGCATCAACCCTTACAAACAACTTCATAAAAATGGTTTTGGACGTGGTATTGTTAAAAAAACACAGTATATAGATATGATGAAGCATTCCATCACAATCAATGTGACCGAATAAAGTCATATCCTCACTTATATACAAGGTCAAGCCGTTACTGTGGCCACAAACTTGATTATTCATTCAAAACACATGCATTTGTTTATCAGTCAGCAAACTCTCAGACGCCATGTGAATGTATTACTGCTGACATCTTCTGCCTCTCAACACATCTCATACTCAAGGTTTACAACTCATACAGCTCCGTATGTCCGAGCTTCTGGACAGCAATGAAGAACCAAACTACCAAACTCTCCCGTCAGTCAAAGGAAGCTTTGAAATGCTCATATTTAAGCACTCGCTCATGATTAATTCATGAGGCACAAACACAACGGCATAAATACATTTTCAGCTGGAAGTCGACAAATGTTGCATAATAATGAGGGTTTGTGTTTTATTCAGCTGTAGCGCGCTGACCTTTAACCTCTGGAATAAATATTTACAGTCACCTCACGCAGACCTCCACACCTGCGCTTTCATCAAAACAACACTCATTTCTCATTCCATACGCATACAGGATTCTGAACAGCATGAGCACTGGAAAATAAACTCACAGTGAGCACCAGCTGATTTTCCATCAATATTCAACATATTTCAGCCTTTTGACAACATTCAGGATATAGGCAAGGCAAGTTGATTTATATAGCACATTTCATACACAACGGTAATTCATATATATACTGTATCCATGTATGTAGATACTGTATATATCTATCTTGATATTTACAGTATGCATTTGCTCTGAATGGTTTAAATGAATAATTTCTCTTGATTCCTATCGCAGGAACATATACATGCAAATAAATGAACAAGGTTAATTTCTTTTAGTTTATATCTCACAATTCTGAATTTTTCTCACAATATCACATATCGGTTGCGGGACTAAATATCGCAATTACTATTTTTTTTTTCTTTTGTGAGAAAGATTGTGAGATGTAAACTCAGAATTCCAAGACCAAAAAAAATTGAATCGTGAGATGTAAACTCAGATGTCAACATTTTTGATCAGTGGCACAGGCAAATCGTTTGCTTCAGAGTCCTAACACATGAATCGTTCGTCAGTTTTTAAATGATTCATTGAATCGATTGAACTGATTCACAGAATGAACTACTGAAAGGTAAATCAGAGATGCTATTAAAATATCTTAATGCAAGTCATTTTGAAATTAATAGCCATATAATAAGCACTTTTTACTATTAAAATAGTAATACTGACAATATTGCTTAATTTCAAGACTGCCTAAAAACAATTGCAAATATTTAATATTCATATAGCGTCCAGCGAATGAATAAATAATAACGGTAACATAGCTAGTATGGTTTCATAACCAGCTCCGTTTGATCTCAATGCTGACAATGAGATGTGATCCTAGCTGATCCAGGACCAGTCGGACCCTCCAGAAACAAGCGCAAACGGGATTTTCTCACTATGTGAGACGATGACAATACAGCAGGCAATGAGTCAATTAAAAAACAATTATCATCGATATCACCAGATATATACGAGATATATATGAAGATACGCAGGAGAACAGTTTCAGGAGAAAACTCCCCAGTTCTGTAAAACGCACAAATATTTCTGTCAATCTAAACCACTGCAGAAACAATATCTAGAGCTGGCAGTTCAGTGAGGTTTTCTCATGTCAGCTTCACGAACAGGTTTTCCATCGGTTCCATCCATTTTTATCTTCATATCTCCATAGTAACCAGGCTACTTGCTTTACCGAGTACAATAGTGAAGCCTTGAGATGCTGCTAGTTCATTCTTTATTCCATGTGCTGCTTTGAAAAGACTGTAACCCCATAAAAACTCAAGCCATGAAGGTCGACGCATCACATACACACACACTCCGCACTCAGGCTGCCACAGCGTTCTGAAGAGTGTGCAAGTGTGTGTACATGTGTGTGAGTGTGTGTGAGTGAGTGAGTGAGTGTGTGTGTGTGTGTGTGTGTGTGAGAGAGTGAGTGTGTGCACGCATGCGTGTGTGTGTGTGTTTGTGCGCATGTGCGTGTGTGTTTGTGTGTGCATGTGTGTGTCTGTGTATGAGTGTGCACGTTTTTGTGACATATGAGGACACAAATTCGTTAATGACATGGGTATGACATAGGTATTACAAGGAGAAGGTGACTTATGAGGACATTACCCCATGTCCCCATTTTTCAAAACGCTTATAAATCATACAGAGTGAGTTTTTTTGAGGAAGTAAAAATGCACAAAGTTTCCTGTAAGGGGTAGGTTTAGGTGTAGGGTTGGTGTAGGGCAATAGAACATACAGTGTGTACAGTATAAAAACAATTATGCCTATGGAATGTCCCCACAATTCACAAAAACAAACGTGTGTGTGTGTGCGCGTGTGTCTCAGTATATGTGTTTGTGCGCATGTGTGTGTGAGTGTGTGTATGCATATGTCTGTGTGTGTGTGTGTGTGTGTGTGTGTGTGTGTGTGTGTGTGTGTGCGTGTGAGTGTGAGTGTGTGTGAATGAGTGAGTGTGTGCGTGAGTGAGTGTGTGTCTGTATGTGTGCACTGGTGAGTGTGTGTCTGTGTGTGTGTGCGAGTGAGTGTGTGTCTGTGTGTGTGTGTGCGAGTGAGTGTGAGTGTGTGTGTGTGTGCGAGTGAGTGTGTGTATGTGTGTGTGTGTGTGAGAGAGTGTATGTGTGGTCTCTGGATGACCTGTTTTCCAGTTTGTCCGTCAGGTCCGAGTCATCAGTCTCACTGACAGCCTGAGAGACTATTTCCATCCTCACAGATCGCTCAGCCTGACTGTGTGTCAAAGCATCTGAGGTCTTTCTGCCTGTATCTGCATTTGTTCATTTGGGGCTAAAATGTCTGTAATCGCTGCTCTGAGCGTCCAGGACTGCCATAATTGGTGTCTGAAAATTACAGAACAAATATTTACAGCCCTCCAAAGGAGGCTCTGAGTGCTCAGACTGATCAGAGTTCAGCTCAGTTCCACCTTCGTCTCAGATGTTTCTCTGAAATTCCTAAAATAGACTCAAATGGGTCAATAGTTGTCATCCAGTAAGGTTATAAAATGAATGTGGAGCAGTTCAGGTCATTTGAGTTCATATCAGGATGTCAGCGTTTGGATTACAGACTTATCTTAATAAATCCTTCTATATCCTATATTCATATCTCACTGATATTCTACAGCAGGCACAATGAGAAACATTCTAGCAATGCTTGAGGAGGAGTATGGCAGCAAAGGTTCTTAGAATCCCTGACAACTGCATAGCAACAACCTAGCAACCACATAACAACGTTCTGGCATCATGATGTTGACACTTCCAAAGGAGAGCACAATTACATTTTCTTTTTCAGGAAATTGTCATGACCGGCGGATTGTGTGCGGCTCACTCAAGGCGGGGTCTCTGCTAATAAAGCAGTGTCCGTCAACAGTCATGGGCGGGACTCGTAAAATGTGACGTCACATTTTACGGATTCTGCGAACGGCTTGTTCTGAGACACTGCTTATGATTTATGGGGATTAAAAAAGGAGCCGGTGGATTTTTATTATTATAGGGTGGTTGTGTACAGACACTGCCAACACACACACACACACACACAGAAACACCTCACACTCATCTCATCCCTCATTTCTGGCTCTTTCTCTGCAATAGCACTGGGTAAAAGTAAACGCATTTCTGATTAATTGCAATATTTATAATCTGAAATCAATTCTTAAGGTCAAAGAGGGTCATTTTTGTAACAGTGTCTTGCTAGGGTGTTGCTATGTGGTTGTAAAACATTTCCACCTTCCAAACTGAGAGCTTGTGAATCAGAAATTAAATGGTAATCAGAGCTGTGTGGGAAAACAGCCGACATTCTGAACACCAGCATAAACCATCTGCTATTTTCTGACTGTGTGTGTGTGTGTGTGCGCGCAGACAGGTGTGTGTGCATGGCTGCATAAAGAGTGTGCATATTTATCACTGATTCTCCATCTGTTTAGTGATGTAATCTCTCCCACCAGCCTCCGACGTTCATATACATCAGTTCTCATGAATATTTCTTTTTGTAATCCATTCAAATTATTTATTAAGACTCAACTGCAAAAATGACCTGTTCTGAACAGACAAATAAATGCATTTAAACACATAACAGTTTTCATTTCACATATGAAGAGCCATTTGCTAAGTCCTAAAAATACATAAGCAAACAAAGATCTAAATTTGGTGCAAAACTGTACAAACACATAAAATGAAATGCTAAAAATGTATGATATAACCAAACCCAAAGAGCGTGTTATCTGAGATAAGAGTGTGAACTGTGATGACGTGTGTGTGAGTGTGTGTTGTGGTCATCCATGCTGTCTTATCTTACATGTATTAATAGGATTGGTCACGGCTGTATGTGCTGAGAAAGCAAACGATCGCTGGGCTCGTACACACGCTGGTCTGTTCCTCTCTCAGAGGTGTGTTTTCCTCCCAGCACTGTCCTGACACGAGTGCGCTCACCACACACCAGCTACAGGTGGAGAGGAGAGAGAGAGACAGAGTCAATCAAGTGGTTGGGGATTATTAGGAGGCCATGATTGACAAAGGCCAGGGGGACAATTTTGGCCAGGACACCAGTTACACCCCTACTATTTTACGAGAAGTGCCATGGGATTTTTAATGACCACAGAGAGTCAGGACCTCGGTTTAATGTCTCATCCGAAAGACGGTGCTTTTTGACAGTATAGTGTCCCCGTCACTATACTGGGGCATTAGGACCCACACAGACCACAGGGTGAGCACCCCCTGCTGGCCTCACTAACACCTCTGCCAACAGCAATCTAGTTTTCCCAGGAGGTCTCCCATCCAGGTACTGACCAAGCTCAACCCTGCTTAGCTTTAGTGGGCAACCAGTCTTGGGCTGCAGGGTGATATGGCTGTGGCTATATATTATAAATGTAATTGTGCTTTGTAATGTAAAACTCCATACACAAGAGTTTTACATGATGCCAGAGCACTACTATACAGTTGCTAGGGTGTTGCTATGTAGTTGCTTAGGGTTCTAGGAGTATTTTTGGCATGCTGCCTTTCTCCCTGTTAGTGGGCATTGCTATGTGGTTGCTAGGGTGTTACTATGGAGCCGTTTGGGGTTTTGAGAATTTTTTTTGGCATGCTGCTTTTCTTCCTGCTAGTGGGCATAGTTATGTTGTTGCTAGGTTTTTGCTATGCCATTGTTAGGGGGTCTAAGAGGTTTTTTGGCATGCTACCTTAATTCCTACAAGTGGGCATTGCTATGTGGTTGTTAGGGTGTTGCTATGCAGTTGATCAGGGTTCTAAGAGTTTTTTTTGCATGCTGCCTCTCTTTCTGCTAGTGGGTGTTGCTATGTGGTTGCTAGGGCGTTGCTATGTAGTTATTATGAATACTAAGATCTTTCTGGCATGCTGCCACACTTCTGCTAAGATGTTGCTTTGTTGTTGTCAGGGGTTATGAGAAAATTTTGGCATCCTGCCATTCTCCTAGAGCATTGCTATGTGGTTGCTAGGGTGTTGCTATGCAGCTTTTAGGGGTTCTGGGAACTTTCTGGCATGCTGTCATATTCCTTCTAGGGTCTCACTTCACAAACCATTGGTTTCTAAATGAAGGAAACGGTCAGAGTAACAGCATGAGGAGATGCACTACGGACTGATTCTAGAAACGGCATTGAGGAAGTGTGTAACTGCATCACTGTGTTTGCACAGAGAAACATCATGCAACAGTGGTTTCAGAGCATTAAACTCACCCGCCCCCGATTCTCTCCGCTATAAAAAGAAGGTGTTAATGACAGCGAGAGAGGAGGCCAGGCAGATGGCGTCCTCCTCAGGCACGGCTCCTCGGTATGGCAGAGCTGAAAATGCTGCCCGTTAAGATGCCATCAATGGAGGAGACGATCGCAGTAACAAAACACGGACTCATACTGACCTCTGTGACGACCGTAAACCATTAGTGACTAACTGAAACTATATATATATATATATATATATATGAAAGTATGAAAGAAAAAAATGCATAAATAAAATGGGGAAAAAATAAAATAATTATAATAGAAAATAAAATATAATGGGGAAATAACAAAAATTATGATATTAAAGGAAGATATTTGTGGTTAATTAAAATAAATTGCATTCATAAAAGAATGTGATGTACAGATATAAAATAAAATATGAAAGAAAAAAATGGCAAAATTATGTCATTGATATCTGTATCCATTAATGAATTTGATATACAGACACAATAAAATAAAATAATATAAAAATAAAATAAGGGAAACTGCAAAAATGATAACAAAAAAAGGATAATATTTGCAGTCAATTAAAGATATTTGTGGTTTCAATAAAGACTGGACAGAAGCTATTGTGATGCCTCTATAGCTGACTGTATTTTCTTGACCTGATGTTCTTTTCCGACTCTCAGGCTGTTGAGGTTGATTGTTGAGGCGTTGGTGAAGCTATTTTCAGTGATGCCATTTTCTCTTAACGCTCCTCATCAAAAACCCTTCAGAACTGATAAATGTGTGTGTGTTAAAGACGGACACGCAATTCTTCATAACCGCCTTTACAAATGGCATGTCAATGAGTGACGCACCTCTGAGTCTGACCTCATCGAATGTGTGACCCGTCCAGATCATTGTGCTATCCATCATCTGACAGTCACATCACTCCATTCGTCTGCTGCCACATTTAACATCCGTCCTCAATAAACGCCCTTAAAGGGTTAGTTCACCGAAAAATGAAAATTAGTTTGTGTTTTACTCACCCTCGATGCATCCTAGGTGTATATGATTTTCTTCTTTCAGACGAATCCAGTTGGAGTTATATAAAAAATTGTCCTGGCTATTCCAAGCGCTATCATTGCAGTCAGCGGGTGTTGCAGTTAAACAGTTCACAAGTCATCAAATAAAGCTTGCGCATTCATAATAAAACGTGTCGCAGACGCCTCCGGTGGATGAATAAAGGCCCCCTGTAGCGAATCCATGCGTTTTTGTAAGAAAAATATTCACATCTCAAACGTAATAAACACTTTTCTCTCACTTCCGCTGACTGTCATACACTGAAGCTGTTCCGGCGGATGACGCAGCACGTGTGCGCAGCGCGCGCGCCTCTGAGATATGCTAGTCTCGCGAGTTTGTTTATAGGAGCAAAGGAAGCAAAGTTTCCTTACTTTAGCAAAGGCAAACCAGTCTCCTCTTGGTTTATATCGGATTCCTCTTATATTTTCCTTTGCAAATCCTCGGTTTGTACTTCTAATTCGTGACCGGCGTTTTGTTTTGTTCTCTCTCCGCATTCGTCACTAATCACGCAACGCCGACATGCTGCGTCATCCGCCGGAACAGCTTCAGTGTATGACAGTCAGCGGAAGTGAGAGAAAAGTGTTTATTACGTTTGAAATATGGATATTTTTCTTTAAAAACACATGGATTTGCTACAGGAGGCTTTTATTCACCCCCCCCCGAGCCGTCTGTGACACGTTTTATTATGACTGCGCGAGCTTTATTTGACGACTTGTGGACTGTTCAACTGCAACACCCGCAGACTGCAATGATAGAGCGTGGAATAGCCAGGACAATTTTTTATATAACTCCAACTGGATTCGTCTGAAAGAAGAAAGTCATATACACCTAGGATGCATCGAGGGTGAGTAAAACACAAGCTAATTTTCATTTTTGGGTGAACTAACCCTTTAACCTCAAAGACTCAAAATCATATCAGAAACTCCTCTAAACCCCAAACACCAGAACATTAAACATGAATAATTCTTCCGTTTTGTTCAAAAACACATAAAAGAACACTTAATTTCAACATTTACTCTTCCACTTCCATTAATTATTTGTACAATCTGCAATAAAAAAAAGAACCACATTCAGTGTAAAATAAAATAAAATAAATGCTGTACTTTTAAAAACAGAACGTTTAACACTTAAATGCAAAATAAAAAACATTAATCAAACTAAAAAGACAAAAATGTATTTCATTTCAACTAGTTGCCAAGGCAACATTTTTCATTTTAATTTAGTTTACCTTAAAATAAACAAAAATCTAACATAACTAAAACTGAAATAAAAACTACACGGACATGGTGTACACAGACTAAAAACTCATTTAAAATAAAACAATTTAAAACGAAAGCAAAAAATATACAAATAAAACTCAAAATATTAATAAAAAAACTATAATGTTTTCTTTCTACTTCATAACTTTAATTCAATGTGTTACTTGTCATTTCTTTGTTATAATTTGTGAAATTTAATAGGAATTTTTGAGTGAAAATTGTTAGTAAATCCAACAGTATTTTTTTTACACCATGTCTGCACCATATTTCAAAATTAAATGAAATTATACTTTGCACAAAAAGAAAATGATGGCTATTTTTCTCAATATGCTCAAAATCTTAAAACAGGCTTTATTTTATTCATGCAAATTGTGGATTATCCATTGACAAAGCTCTCAGTAGACTTTGGATCTGACACAAGAAACGCTTCTGTTAATCGTCCAAATGGGCAAAACCAACGCTGATAATCTCAAAACGGGCAAATACCGGCCTGGCAATACATCAATCCATTTTAATGCCAACCGCAGATAAAAGAATCATCTCTCCATTGTTTCTGTCTAAAGCCACTTTACTTCCAGCTGCAGAAGCGGGTCAGTGAACGGCTCGTTTTGCTTTCACGCGGTGTCAGAAAGCAGACAGCGGCGAGCGTGATGGATGCAGCCACTCTCGTGTAAAGATCTCGCAGACATCTGCTCGAGAATTCTGCCGGAAACGACGAACACACATTTGCAGTCTGAAAAAGAAAAAAGCCTGCTGTGTTTCTCTCTTTGAGCCTCTCTTCTCTCTCTCACCTCCAACATCCAGCTAAAGTATTTTAGAAGCTTCATGAAAGTTTCAGTCTCAGTCTGGCTCTTATACAACACTCTCCTTTTAACAGAGAGCAGAACGGAGTTATACTCTTTTCTTCATCAACCATTACAACATGATGACGTGATCTCTGCTGTGAAACCAACGCACTTTAAGATCAAATCGGTGCACTAAAGATCCAAAACATCTTTATTCTGGGCAAATTTTAAGGCTGAATCGCATGACAATATTTAAAGCCTTATCCAGTCCACGACAACCTGTTTGTGCAGATTCATTTACTAGCTGCACTGAATAATTCAGTTAGCGATTCATTAGAATGATTCAAATCAAGAACTCTTGAGTCTTTTTGAATGATTCTTAAAGGTGCACTAAGTGATTTTTGCCAAATGATGTTGATATTTGAAAGCACCAAACCAAATATGCCCATACGCCAACAGGACCTCACCCTTATTTCGAAATCTCCACCCCACACGTACGTACACAACCATGGCAACGACGATCGCAGAAACAAGTGAAGATGACACACAAGTAGGGCTGCACGATTAATCGAAATTAAATCGCAAAGGCGATAAATCACGATTAGACAGAATGTGCGATTGTCATGTGTATCTTTCAGTGAAGCACGGTTCTGTGATCAGCAGTAAATCTCCATCCGAAGGCCAGAGGACGCTCTCACGCTGAAACTCCAAATACGCCTCGCAGAAGAAACCCAGAAAATGCCTATAGCGGCTGCTGAATAAACAGAAGATTTAACTGGTTTAATTAATTCAACGTGACTAATAAACACACGACTACGACAATATATGGACAATATATCTGAGTTCGTCTTATTATAATTTTTTATTGTAATAAAGTATATAATAATGCAATGCTAATCAACAGTTCTGTGATCAGCAGTAAATCTCCATCCGAAGGCCAGAGGACGCTCTCACGCTGAAACTCCAAATACGCCTCGCAGAAGAAACCCTGCGGCTGCTGAATAAACAGAAGATTTAACTGGTTTAATTAATTCAACGTGACTAATAAACACACGACTACGACAATATATGGACAATATATCTGAGTTCGTCTTATTATAATTTTTTATTGTAATAAAGTATATAATAATGCAATGCTAATCAACAGCCTTTATCACTGCTTAGAAAACTATGAAATATGTTGTGTGCCTTATTCTGTGGAAGAAGCCACATCATCTCACAGAAGGATTTATTTCAAACATTCGATTGACGTTACGAAGTGAGTTTGGAGTAAAATCATGTTATTAAATGTGGTATTTTCACGTGCTTTCAGATGGAGCAGCGTTTACTACACAGAGCCGTAGTTCACTGACAAGCTACGCAAACAGCTTTCATAATCGCAGAACGATTTCTTCGATATCATAATCGCGCGATTAAATCGTCTGCGATTATGAACGCGATTTTACGTAGCTTGTCAGTGAACTACGGCTCTGTGTAGTAAATGCTGCTCTATTTGGAAGCATGTGCTGGAGATTTACTACTAATCACAGAACCGGCTTTACTGACAAGATACGCATGACAATCACATTCGATTAATCATGCAGCCCTACACGCAAGCATATTCAAACAAAAGCCAACACAGTTAAGTTTAGTGAAACGAAGCAAAATCAACGTTACTCAACTATCAAGAAGAAACAGCACAACCTCGGCGTCCGATTCGAGCTCTTCCCGCTCCTTGAGTTCTCTCCACCTCTGGAAAGCTGCTGCGATATTTAAGCGGGTTCTACCTCATGCCTGATCGTAACCTTTCTTTTTAATGTTTTGTTTCTCTGATATGTTCCTCTTTTTTATTGGCCATCTCTCTCTATCTATAGTTGATCTGCTAATATCCATCCTATGTACTCAAATTAAGCGCTCTCTTCTCTCTGTCATTACATGACACGCCCCCTTACTGCTGATTGGCTACAAGTGTGTTTTGGCACTCGGTCCGACGCTGTGGTCAAAAGCGTTTTCAGAAATCGCTTAGTGCACCTTTAAAATAACCTCTTGTAAGAATCATTTGTTTGCACAAGTTGAGATCTTTGTTTGTTTGTTTGTTTGTTTGTTGTATTTTTGTCTTCTTTTTACACTCAATTCAGACTGTAAATGTAACAAATCTAAAATATGAATGTAAAATACTTGGAATAATTGCGATTTTTAATGTTTTTGAAAGGAGTCTCTTCTGCTCACCTAGGCTGCATTTATTTGATCAGAAATCCAGTAAAAACCGTACAATTATGTAATATTATTATAATTTTAAATAACTGTTTTCTTTGTGAATATATTTTAAAATGTAATATATTCGTGTGATCAAAGCTGAAATTTCAGCATCATTACTCCAGTCTTCAGTGTCACGTGATCCTTCAGAAATCATTCTAATATTCTGATTTGATGAAAAATACATTAAAAACTAAAATATTTTACAATATTACTGTTTTTACAGCCACAAATCTGTGTAGACTGATGCATAAAGAAATTATTCTTATGAGCAGTTATTTTCTGGAATCGTTCAAAAAGAGTTTTGAATCAGTGTAATGAACTGAATCTTTCAGAGCAGCTAGTGAGTAAAGCTGCAAAAACAGGTTGTTTTTAAATGTCTAAAATAAAATATGTCTTTTTGCTGTAGCAGCTGCAAGCAACACTGACCTACGTAAAAGTGTATTTACAGTGTCAGCCTCATATTTAAATATGCATGAATATGAGCATATCTAATTGTCTTTATTCTCGTGCATATGCATGAAGCACCTCACATCAGGGAATATTCAGCAGCATCACATATGTTCTTTAAGAAACAGCGAGACAGCTGATGTGAAAGTCTTACAGGCAGCGCTGGAACATTTCCTCACAGCCAGCGTCCAGAACGCGCGCTTACCGACCCAGGACGCCACACGCTTTTAGCTCAGAGCTGCACATCCTGCTCTCAGACGACTCCAAATTTATCGTCTTGCCCAAGATAAGATCCTGTCAGATCACTGGAAGACATCACACATTTGAATGCCTGGATCATTTGCAGTGCATCCAATTTGGTAAAAGGTCGCTCACAATACCCAAAATCACCCCTGACATTTACAAATCCCAAAATAGGGGGCAAGAACAAGCATCATGCTGAGAACACAAACATAGTGTCTTTCATTCTGTTGTCTTCCTGTTTCCAATCAGTATAATCAAACACAGCTTGACTCAAATGAAGGTGTAGAACCATCTCAAGGATGATCAGAAGAAATGGACAGCACCTGAGTTAAATATATGAGTGTCACAGCAAAGGGTCTGAATACTTAGGACCATGTGATATTTCAGTTTTTCTTTTTTAATAAATCTGCAAAAATGTCAACAATTCTGTGTTTTTCTGTCAATGTGGGGTGCTGTGTGTACATTATTGAGGAAAAAAAATTAACTTAAATGATTTTAGCAAATGGCTGCAATATAACAAAGAGTGAAAAATTTAAGGGGGTCTGAATACTTTCCGTACCCACTGTATATATATATATAGTGTATTTAATTTTTTAGTATAGATAGTGTGTTTGCCCGAGTCATTGAGTTATTCGATCAACAGATTTGTGAATATACGGTATATATCCTCAATTCAGTTGATTTGTTTGGAATTCCAGGTACAAAAATCTCTCAACTGATGCTGTAAACCAGGAAAATGTTACTTTTGGGGGCTTTACAGTAGAGAGAAATTTTCAAGGGCCACTTCATAATTATAATAATGATATAATTTGTCTTAGATGCCATCGGAACTTGCTTTCATTTTTCTGGATTTACTTTTTTTTTTCATAAAATTTTTCTGCACTCTGTTTAAATGGTTAAATTAAACGGTAGTAATAAAAAAAACGTCTAATTAATTGAAATAAAACAAGGTATACAATTTAACAACGTTAATACAAATTTAACAACAATTAATTAGAAGTTATTAGGGCCCTATGAAATCAGATTTTTCTAAAATGTTTCCAATTTAATGGTTTAATTCAATTTTAATAATTAAAAAGCATGATCATGTCTAATCAATTGAATTCATAAAACTTTAACAACTTAATTTATTAAGATGTTTACAATAATAGGGCGCTATGAAATGTTTTATTTTTTTTATTAGAAATTCTGTGTTGTCTGTTTTAATTTGTCTGGATGTATGATTTAATAAACATTTATTTTCAAAAAAAGTAATTAAAAGTTGTCATAAGACGTTAACAAAACATTTAATGCTTTAAAATGTAATCAAATTAAAATTTAATAAATTTTATTTTCTGGTAAACAAAGTGCGGTACAACAGAGGTTTACTAAAATAAAGTTTTAATAATTGTATTATTATTATTATTGTGTGAAGTACATTCTGCTCTACAATAGTAATATGTTTCTGTCACAATTTCTTCAAGTTAAACCAAAATGTTAAGAGTTGTCATGAAGATATTTGAGTTTGATTTGACGATAGCTTTCTATCGCTTCATATTTACTTTATAACTTCTTAACTTCATATTTAAATAGCAATTAAGTTGATTAAGTGTACAGCCCTACTTTTAATTTATTCATCCAAAATGTATACAGTAAATTCGACATTTTCCGCATTTCAGAAATCATAGGGCCCTAAATTTATTTCGCGGACTCCTGCTATACACTACGCAGGGAATGCTCTCAGTTGGTACAAAACTATAAAATGTAATGTTAAAATTTACAACAGAACCCAAACTATTAAATTCAATAGCTACTGGTTTTCAGATGTAATAATATATACAGACTCTCGCGTCTGCAGGAGATTCTCGCTCTGCTGCTCATCTGGTTGAGTGTCTATTAGCCTGAAGCTGCTATTCAACATCCATCTCTGTCTTTCACCGCTCTGGGAGATTTTGTTCAGATTGGTTCTAAAATGCCACTTAGTGCTGGATTTCCTGTGACTGTGAAAAAGGGAAACGCTTGCAGAAACTCTCGAGCTACGATTAGACACACTTCTGTTGGCTGGTTAAAAATCCCGCTGTCGCCAGCACTACAAATGATGCAATATCTCCCTTCTGGGCCAATGAACACATACACACAGCAGCTTAAATCAGGCTCAAGTAGGCAGGATACACTAGAGTACATGTAAAGGAAGGTAGATAGTGGTTTGGATACTGTGAGTTCAACATATGCATTCATCTCTGATTTACAAGTATGCTATATTAAAACAAAAATACACAAATAAATCAATAGTAGTTTCATAAATTAACATTTTCAAAATTGTCAGTGAGAGTGAATTCTCTTGATTAGTTTCTGAACAAAAACGATTGCATGGATGATTCAGTGACTCACTCATAAGGCAAGTCACTTGCTGAACAAATGAGAGTTTTTGAAGGAAATGTTTGTGAATGATTCAATGATTCACTAATAAACAGTCACTTAGTTTGTTCCTGAATGAGTCAGTGTGTTTGAACAAATCATTTGTGAACGATTCAATGATTCATAAAGACAGTGACTTGCTTCATTCCTGAATAAATTAAGTGTTTTTGAACAAATAGTTTGAATGAATGATTCAATGCCTCACTCATAAAGACAGCAACTTCGCTCTGAATGAATCAGCGTGATTGAACTGAATGTTTGTGAGTGATTCAATGATTCACTCATAAAGACGGTCACTTGTCGCCACCTAATGGTGTATAGATGTAACAATTTCACAAAGAATGAAAATTTACAGTGTTGTCAGACTTTAAATCATCGTTCTTCGAACGCAACTCAACCAATCACATTCAAGGAAGTAATTGGTAGGACTTTTGATGCTAACTGGAGCATTTTTCAAATCTATGGTTTGACCCGTGCTGAAATGGAGGTTTAATGGAACTTTAAAGTCTCCACACATGGGACACCAAACCCTGCACATAAATCAGCCCGAGACACACACCTGCCCTCCATCATGACCCGCTTGTCCTCTGACGGGACGGTGAGGTCAGGCGTGCGGCCCGCTGTGTAATTGCAGGTGGAATAATAAAGCGACAAGTCTGATAAAACTAATGAGTCCAGTCCATCAGAGCGGCTAAACGAAGCTAATTAAAGTCATTTACCCAGAAGGCTGAGCAGGCTGCAGGACAAACATCTTTATAACAGCTCAAACGTTCACACAACACACTAGCACACATGTGGAGAGGAGCGACGCTGCTCTGAAATCCCTCATCGATGACCCTGAAATGTGTTTGAGAGTCAACAGGTCAGAGTTTCATACGCTTTACGTGAAAGGACACGTTTAAAGCTCAATTAGCAGTGAAGATCAATTCATTCTCTTTCTTTTGTCACTGCTGCTGATTTGCAATCAATAAAAAGTCCATTGATCTCTGTTGAGTGTCAGTAATGTGATGGATAAGACCTCTTCACTTGGTCACCAGTCACTCATGTAATACTATAATTGGCTTTGTTCAGTTTGATTAATTACCTTATGAAATCAAGCTTGACTTTAGTCTTGTGTTTGACCATTGCTATGATTTATTGTCATTATTCTGCCAAGGCTTTTATTTTTATTTTATTATTGCATTTATTTGATCAAAACACACAAAAAATTGTGAAATATTATTACAAAAATAAAATGTCTATTTTTATTTGAATATACTGTAACATTTCATTTATATCCGTGATCAAAGCTGATTTTCAGCATTATTACTCCAGTCTTCAGTGTCACATGATCCTTCAGAAATCATTCTAACACACTGATTTGTTGCTCAAGAAACATTTCTTATTATTTATGTTGGAAATTTTTGTAGAAACCGTTAAACATTTTATTTTTCAGGATTCTTTGAAGAACAGAAAGCTCAAAAAGAACAGCAATTATTTGAAATCGAAATCTTTTATAACATAATCTTGGATCAATTTAATGCGTTCTTGAACAAAATAATTTATTTCAAAAATAAAAACAATTCTTTTGTATGTTTCTTATGCAGTAAACACTTAAATGATGTAAAGGAAGCTAAAATGGGTTCTATTGTGCTGGGTTTCAGGAGGATACGGATGGACGGGCTGAGAGATTTGTCATAAACCGGGACGGTACCTCCCTAAACTAATGGAGCTGGAGGAGAAGCACAGACTAATCGCACAATAAAACATGAGGTGTCACCAGTAAGAGCCGGAGGAGATGCTTTTTAAAAGACTTCAGTGTCTCACTGCTCACAACACCAACAATCCTCTCAGAGCTGGATTCACAAACACATGAGCTTGAGTTATTAAACCAACGTTTACTTAAGAAAGTGTGTATACCAGCAGCAAAAATGCCACCAAAAGTAACAAAAAATGCATATATGCATTTAATAAAAAAACAAACCATTATCTATATACAGTGGGTACGGAAAGTATTCAGACCCCCCTTAAATTTTTCACTCTTTGTTATATTGCAGCCATTTGCTAAAATCATTTAAGTTAATTTTTTTCGTCATTAATGTACACACAGCACCCCAT
This sequence comes from Sinocyclocheilus grahami, assembly GCF_001515645.1. NCBI lineage: Eukaryota > Metazoa > Chordata > Actinopteri > Cypriniformes > Cyprinidae > Sinocyclocheilus > Sinocyclocheilus grahami. The sequence goes on along the minus strand of NW_015505727.1, from coordinate 328,472 downwards.
ATTGACAGAAAAACACAGAATTGTTGACATTTTTGCAGATTTATTAAAAAAGAAAAACTGAAATATCACATGGTCCTAAGTATTCAGACCCTTTGCTGTGACACTCATATATTTAACTCAGGTGCTGTCCATTTCTTCTGATCATCCTTGAGATGGTTCTACACCTTCATTTGAGTCCAGCTGTGTTTGATTATGCTGATTGGACCAGTATATATATATATATATATAGCACAGAAAACATGGGAACATTTGAAAGCTTATGGGTGACTAAGTGTTATTTTAGTACTATTTATACACCAATATACTTTTATTTAATATTTTGAATTTATTTTATTTATCTTTTATTTTTAGATTTTCAGTTTCATTTGAATTTTAGTTCATATTTTTGTAATTTTGCTGTGCTTTTGAATGTGCTTTTTTAAAATTTTAATTCCTATTTATGCTTAATTTATTTAATTTTTTATTAATTGTTATTTAAATTTATTTTCCATTTCAATTTATTATATATATTTTAGTCTAAGTACAACAAATACTACTAAGACACAAAAACGTTTGTTTTTGGTAAAAAAAAAAAATGCTATGAATATAATGTGAAATAATGTACAAATATAGAAAAATGTTTTTATATATTTTTAAAAATCAAAATCAAAACACACAATCTCAAGTGGCTGGTTACTTCAGTCACTGGGCTGCTAAATGTATCTGTCCGTCTGCTCATCATCACTTCTCCACATCTAACCAGAGAATGTGCGATAATTTTTCTTGTTTGTATTTTTTTTATATGGATGCATGTCTGAGTGAGAGTACAGCTCCCGGAGGACTGACTGCAGGAGGTAAAGCGTCTGTGTCTGACTCACCCTGTGCATTATTTTAAAACACACATCAGAGCAGCACCTCACAGACGAGACGAGAAGACATTCGTCTGACAGCATGCCACGCATTACGCTGAACCACAACACTTTCATCTGCAACTCTACATGACTGCAAATATTACTATCATCAGGGATGCCAAAGTTAATTTCTTCACTTAAGAGATTTACTAAATATATGCGACAACATAATAAGACTCTTCTATATCAGTAAAACATAGAGAAAGATCATCTGAAATGCTGATTTATTCATTATTGACATGAATTATACACCTTTGTTTTTAGACATTTTTATTCTAAAAGTATTTAAAATTTATATCGCATCTAAATATATATATATATATACACACACACATATATAATGACTTTGTATTAAATATTTAAATATATACACAATCATATATATATATATATATATATATATAAAAATACATAATCATATATAATTTAATTTTAAATACTTTTACAGTACAAATTAAAAATTATCAAATAATTAAAAAATATATACACATTATAAATATATATCAATTTGAATAAATATATATTTTAAATATATACTTTAATATATATTCTATATTTTAAAATAAAAATAAAATACAGCAATTATTAAATAAGAATTTTGAGAAATCTTTGTTCTCAAAATATTAGGAAAAAACGTTATTTATACATCATTCATGAAACATTTATTTCTGAAAAGTTTTAGTTAGGACTTTTGCCTAACGTTTTTTTAAATGTTAGACAAAATAATACAGCTTTCAAAACGTTAGCCTAAAGAAAATTATTCATGAAATGTTTTTTCTGAAACATTTTAGTTTAGTTATATATGTTCGTCTAACGCTTAGACAAACTAATAATGTTAGCATAAATTGTTAGCACAAAAAAAACTTAATTTATAACGTTCATGGATTTTTTTCTGAAACATTTCATTTTGATGTTCGTCTAATGTTTTTTTTAAATGTTACTACTTGTTTCTAAGTTTCCCATAATGCTTGCAAAATGATCAAATGGAATGTTCCTTTAACATTTAAACAGAATGTTCCATTAACGTTTGAATATAGCCAACGAAAACATTTTTAAACACTTTAAAGATCTAGATGCTTTAAACATTCAGAGAACATTCTGAAATCACATTTTCAGAACGTTTATAACATTTCCAGCAGGTGTGCCAGCATGTCAGGAAGAGCTCTGGCTGATGTGAAACGTGGGTTTATTGTTCTTGATGTTGGGATCAGATTGCTCTGTGCTGACCGCTGGTGCCAGATAATGACCTCTACACTCTCCTCTCTTCTGTATCGTCCGGGAATCTCAGATTAAGCCTTCAAAGGTCATTCATCAAAGAAGGTGGAATCCACTACATGCATCTTTCCCATCTGTACCTTTAAAAGGAACACGGAAAATGTGTCCGATTTATCCCTGACCAGACAGATTCCCAGTTGAATTTCGTCTGCGGACAGGAATGGGTGTTTAAGCATGTGACTGTTAATATGAGCCACACTAATCCTCTCAGCTGGATACTGTTGTATTTCGGTCATGAAGCGCTTACCTGAAGTCTACACTAATGGAGTAACGGCTCTCATTTTCACACCAGTCATGCTGTGATATTACACCACCGTTCATATAAAATCACCTCAACATCGCCTCACTGTTGCTCACAGCCACACTAGACCATGGGCTTTCAATCTTTAGATGATATGGACCCCCAATCTAATGTGATCATCTTCATGTGAGGGACCCACATCGTACAATTCAAAATTCACCTATATATTTTTATGTATAAAGACCCCATTAACACTGAGAAAAGTTATGATTATAAATGTGTAAAATATTATTTGGAAATATTTGGTTTCCATTTCATAACGTAATTATGTTTTTTTTACACACTATAGCACTGTACTGATAGATGTGCTATTTATTTACATCCAATTTGATTTAATTTGAATACATTTATTTAAATCCAATTTATTGATTTTTATTTTAAATCAAATATATACTATTTATATCAATTTTTATTATTTTAATCAAATATTGATTTATTTTAAATGTATATATATATATATATTATTTACTTAATATACTTTTATTTTATATTTATTTTAATCAACTTATTTAAATCAAATGTATTATTTTTTTAAATAAACATTTATTTAAATCAAATTTATTTATAAGTTATTTATTTATTACTTTTTAATTTTATTCAAATTTATTTAGTTTAATCTTATTTTTATTTTTTACACCATTTTTTTGAAAACCCCTGTGCTAGACGAGAAACTCATCAGCACCAAAAGATCAGTGAAAACCTGAATGATCTGCACAAAAACAAAACCACATTAGAGTGCTTATGTGGAAGAATAATGAAGGGAAAAAATGTTTTGGCATACAAACTGCATGGAAATATTTCTAAAGAAGCAATTAATTAGCCACATTAGAGCAGTTCTGTCCATCACATGCTCGATTACAGACTGATTTCAACAGCGTTCATTATTACAGCATCACCTAAAGCATCATTCCTCAAGCTAAAGCTATTGATCACCTGAAGCTGATGTTTAATTTGGTTTTATTACATTAATTCTGTTTCTTTATAGGTCAGACAAGGGCAATTATTTCCTGTTCATTTCATGCAGCACGTCTGGCAGCGCTCGTCCTCATTGTGCATGTGAATGAACGTTTTCCGACTGAAACCAGAAACCATTGAAGCATTTCAAAACATTTGTGAATGTGAGCAAACGTAAGAACAGATCTGTTTCAACGACTGTTTGATTACAGTAATTAAAGTGCCTATAAAAGTGTCACGTTATAAAAGACACGAAAACGACAGCGGCGGCACACACACACACACACACACACACACACACACAAACTGCCCTCATCACTACATCGCTTCCTCTAATGAAGCAGTCTGTCTCATAGCAACAGATTCACGTTGCCGTTACAGCACATGGATCCAAATGCGGTCGTGGGTGAGAGTTTACAACTTATGACTGTCTGTGTTTTATGTCTGTTAAAGGGTTAATTCATGCAAAAAAGCATCTTAAAAGTATAGTTGACTAAAAATTTGCAGAAAATTTACTCACCCTCAGGCCATCCAAGTTTGTTTCTTCATCAGATTTGGAGAAATGTAGCATCGCATCACTTGTTCAGCAATGGATGCTCTGCAGTGAATGGGTGCCGTCAGAATGAGAGTCCAGACAGCTGATAAAAACATCACAATAATCCACAGCACTCCAGTCCAATAGTTAATGTCTTGAGAAGCCCAAAGCTGTGTGTTTGTTAGAAACAAATCCATCATTAAGGCTTTTTAACTTTAAAACATTGCTTCTGACTAAAATACCAGTCCATAATCCATAATAACGCTTCCTCCGGTGAAAAAATCCATCTCCTGTTGTCTCTCACATCAAAATCCAGCCACATATTTGTTTAGAGCCGTTTTGGACTGTTTTCACTGATAAACGGCACTTGATCTGTGCAGATTTCGCTCCTGATTCAGACGAGATTACTTTTTCACTAGAGAAAGCGTTATTATGGATTTATGAATTTTAGCCAGAAGTAACAGATAAAAGTTGAAAACATCCTAATGATGGATTTGTTTCATACAAGCACGCAGCTTTTGGCTTCACAAGACGTTATCTGATGGTCTGGAGTGCTGTGGATTACTTGTGGATTATTGTGATGTTTTTATCAGCTGTTTGGACTCTCATTCTGACGGCACCCATTCACTGCAGAGGATCCATTGGTGAGCAAGTGATGCTACATTTCTCCAAATCTGATGAAGAAACAAACTCATCTACATCTTGGATGGCCTGAGGATGAGAACATTTTCAGAAAATACAATTTTTTGGGTGAACTATTCCTTTAATATCATTACAAACATTTATACCTTTCGGTAACACTTTACTTGAATGTGTATTATGAAAAGCGCTATTTAAAAAATACATTTGACTAGACTCTGTCACAAGCCAGACTGAGAAACAAACTAGAACATCAAAAAAAAACTTTTTCTATTATAAAAACCTCTGTGGCCCTGCAGCAAGATTGAAACATTTAAAATCTTCATGTCGCAGAGAAATATTAAAGTGTTCCTATAGTTATATTAAAGTTTCAGATCGGTGTCTCCTGTAGGGAAGCAGCTGTACGTCGAGTCAGGTAAGCGTCTGTGCTTCTGAATAACCGCATCAATTTGACATCCATTGACATATTGCAGAACAATTCACAGTGGTGCTGAAGTATCATTTGAGTCATGCATATCTGATTTCCATTTGTGAGCAATCAAACCGCAATAGTACAACCTCCCACACACACACACACACACAGCGCTGCACTCACTAAGCCGGCTGTATTTGGAGGGTAATTGAGCTGTTTTGAGTGTGCCATTTAAACTTCATTAGAAACAGTTCACACCCTCATTCTCCGTCTGCATTCAGTCAGATTGTCCTTACAGCCCTCTCACAACAGACTGGATCAGCATTACAATGCAAGCAGCTCCAATTCCTCCTGACATTAAATATTCTGAACCTTTATATCCAAATGTCTTTCTGTCCATGTCTATTAGCCTTGAGCTCATCTATATGCTTATGCACTCCTAAAAGTTGACAAAACAAACTTTATTTCATTTGAAAAGATGACAGAGAACAATATTCATGACGACAGCATTTTTTGTCAAATAAAAAGCTCAACGTCAATGCAGGAAAGAAAATTGTTACATTGATTGACCACTAGGTGGCGACAAATGACTGTCATTGAGAGTCATTTAACCATTCATTCATTTAATTGATTCGATTCATTCAGGAACGAAAAAAGTGACCATCTACGCGGAGTCAGTGAATCATTAACTCAACCAATTCGCTCAAATATATGAAAGATTTGGCTGTATTTGAAAAGTAATTGAGCTGTGTTTTGGGTGTGCTGTTTAAACATCATTAGAAACAGCACACACACACACACACACACACACACTGTCTGCATTCAGTCAGACTGTTCATATAGCACAACAGACTGAATCAGGATCACAATGCAAGCAGCTTTAATTCCTCCTGACATTAAGCATTCTGTCCATGTCTGTAGCATTGAGCTCATCTATATGCTTGTGCACGCCTAAAAGTTGACAAAACACACGTTATTTCATTTAAAATATCTATCTGGATGGCAGAGAGATTCAATTGATCTGATTCCTTCAGGGCATGAAACAAGTGACTGTCTTTATGCATGAGTCAGTGAATCATTCACTCAACCCATTCACTCAAAAACACAGATTCATTTAGGAACAAAACACAGTGGTGTGTTGCTTTGAGATGTGCTACAGAAGTTTTGGGTTTGACTTCGTTTTAACTTTGTGTCTAAAACTTGTTTACTGAACTGTTGCATAAAAGCGATATTACAGTCCCAGCTAACAAAACTTTGACTAAGAATATTTTGCTAACGCTCCCACTAAGTTATGAAAGCATAATTACTGAATGTTCTCTAAACATTCAAAACATCCACATCCAGTTTTTTTAAAAATATTTTAAAAACATTTATTTTGTTATGTGAATGTTAAGGGAAAATTCTACAATGTTACCTACATGGAATGTTACTTCTGAATGTTCTCTGAAAGTTCCGAAACAAGTAACATTTAAAAACCCGTTAGATGAACAACCAACCTAAAACATTTCAGAAAAAAAAAGATCCATGGTTGATGTATAAATGATGTTTTTGTGCTATTATTTTGAGACTAGATACCATTATTTAAGACTAGATAACACTGAATGAACGTTCTGTTAACGTTACTGGAAAATGTTTGTTCATAACTTTAAGAACGTTCTTTGTTAGCTCGTGCTCGCTTTTTATTGCTTAATTTATTTTATTTTAAAATGTCAAAATAGCATTACTGCTTATTTTCTTACATCGTATTTCATAATAAAATTTTACATTATAAATGTACTGCATTAAGGCATGGATAACTGTTTTGAAACATGCACTGGAATAAATAAGTGCTAGTATCATCAATGCTACATGTTTCAGCAACAAGAAGCACAATATGTCCAATCAAACTTATGTTTGGAATGCAACAGTTGAAAATACGATCACTGCACACTTAGTATGTAAGAGATGCTGGTTTCTTGATCTCGTCTAGAAGCTGTGGTGTCTTTAAACACGTTTGAGTGTGTGTGGAGCTGTAGATCACACAGCAGTTCATACAGAGAAGAGCAGAGAGACTGTGATGCAATATTCATGCTCTTCACTTCAGTCTGCTCACAAGCGGGTTTGTGCAGAGACTGAGTTGTTATGGATACGGCAACTCCCTGGTCGTTATGGATACGGTCGCTCATGGGAGGTCTGCGGCCTAAAAAACACAAACTCACCCCCTGCTGTTTTGTTTCCCCACCATAGCAACAGTGTCCGTAGTGACAGGACAGAAGAAGACCTACATATAGAGACCTACATCAAGGCTGATAGGAGAGAAGACGACGAGCATGGAAATCATCATCTGAATGTGTACGGAAACGGAGACGGAAACGGAGTTTATATGATACACTACAATAGGAATAAAGAAAAAACGAAGTGCAGGTTTGTTTAGTTTCTCAAATGTGTCTCTAAGAAAGCAATGAGGGTAAACGCAAAGCAAATGACTTTTGCTGAAGTTCTCAGATGTTTCTCAAAGAAAAAGACCCCTGCAAATGCACACCTCTCTCCTCGAGAAGAGATCTCAACAACAGTGCTCCATTACTAAAGTCTGCAATCAAAAGTCAGAGATCTCGCTATGAAGGCAAACATTAAAGGATCTGAGCTGCTATCTTCATCTTCACACTTTACTGCATGCCAAAACTCATTTGTGTCTGTTTTTATTTCTCATGAATTTTAGGAGAGACATAAGGAAGCTTGTTTCCACAGGATAAAATAAAGGCAATTGCAAAATTTTAACTCACAATTCTAACCTTTTCTTGCAATTTTGAGTGTCTCAAAATTCGGACTTTTTTTTTGTTGTCAGATTTGTGATATTAAGTCAGAATTCACAGAAAAATTTAGAAATGACCCTAAACTCATTTGTGTCTGTTTTTATTTCTCATGAATTTTAGGAGAGACATAAGGAAGCTTGTTTCCACAGGATAAAATAAAGGCAATTGCAAAATTTTAACTCACAATTCTAACCTTTTCTTGCAATTTTGAGTGTGTCTCAAAATTCTGACTTTTTTTTTGTTGTCAGATTTGTGATATTAAGTCAGAATTCACAGAAACATTTAGAAATGACCCTTCGCAAAGAGCTTGATTGACAGGCGATCTGACCAGTCATAACGCCGAATCTGCCATTTTCACTTAAACGTGAAAAATGGTGTGTATTGAACCGCGGTTGAAATAAAATACTTTCTGATGTTCATTCATGTTCATTACATGCTTTAAGTAAATGTGAAAAGACGATCGTTCATGTGTGCCGCTTGGCAATACAGGCAATACAGTGATGTCACGACACCTTAAAGAGCCACAAAGCGGTATTTATTGTTTGAATTTCTTTTAAAAAATTACAAAATTTGAAAGCTGAGACCTTGTTTCATACCAGAAGTAACCTGCTCTGTCTTGTCTGTCGCTGTGTTGTCAGTTTCTTCTCTCTTTGCTCTGCAATGTATTTTTTCCTGTGTGAGAACATGTGTAGTGTGAGAGTGGCTTGTCAGAGATAGCAACAGTAACTAAGGATGGCAGGGTTTTTGCAAAGGATCAATTGTGAGATGTAAAGTTAGAATTGCAAGATATAAAGTTAAATCTGTAAGATGTAAAGTCAGAATTGCGAGACGTAAAGTCAAAAATGCGAGATGTAAAGTTAAAACTGTGAGAGGTAAAGTCAAAACTGGAAGATGTAAAGTAAAAACTGGGAGATGTAAACTCAGTATTGCGAGATATAAAGTTAAAACTGTAAGATGTAAAGTCAGAATTGCGAGACGTAAAGTCAAAACTGCGAGATGTAAAGTTAAAACTGTGAGAGGTAAAGTCAAAACTGGGAGATGTAAACTCAGTATTGCGAGATGTAAAGTTAAAACGGTAAGATGTAAAGTCAGAATTGCGAGATATAAAGTCAAAACTAGGATGTAAAGTCAGAATTGCGAGATATAAAGTTAAAACTGTAAGATGTAAACTCAAAACTGGGAGATGTGAAGTTAAAACTGCGAGATGTAAAGTCAGTATTCCGATTTAAACTCAGAATTGCACGAAGTGAGAATGATGAGATGTAAACTAGAAAATCTGAATTTATATCTCGTATTTTTGACTTTATCCCTTTGAAGTTCAAATGTTACAATTCTGACTTTATATCTTGCAGTTCTTACTTTACATCTCACAATTCTGAAAAATAAAGTCTGAATTGTGAGATCAAAAAGTCCAGTTTACCTTTTATTTTTTATTCCATGGTGGAAACAGGCTTCCATAGAAACATCTGAGGCAAAGTTGAAAGAAAACTCTGTGCTATGAAAGAGCAGCATCTGAGAAACATCATTTCTCCAGGGCAGTCCAGGCGGTGCAGTGTGTTTTAAACAGAAAGAAAAGAAAGCTGCTTGTTTTTTACAAGGTTAATATGTTTATCCGACTGTCTCACATTGCATTGAACTGTACATATTCTTCAGACGCAGTCTTTACATTTTGACCATGGGTCTTTGCATGCACTACAAAAGGCCGACAAATGACTCCACAATACATGTTCAAAACTCCAATCACTGAAACATAAAAACACTCCAGGTTCACAGTCTGCACAGAGTGGACATACAGATACACCGTGGGACTGACAATGAGACTCATCAAAAAAGACAAAAATACAAGATCTAAGTTCAAAAATATATATATACCTTTACATTTTTGTCAGACAGTATATATTTGAAACGGTGCCCTGACTTCTTAAAGCAGCAGATAATATTAACATGAAGAATACTATCCTCTTAAGTTCTGTGGGTAGTGGGAAAACACACACACGCACACACGCACGCACACACGCACACACACACACACACAAAAACCTGTCCAGCTCACATTTAACCCAAAATCCAAAAATAAATAAATAAATATGCATATAGAAAATTATGCCTATTTTTGACCAATAAGGTTTATTGTATTGTGACTTTATTTAGTGACAATTCTTGTTGAAAAAAAACAAACAAACACAATTAGATTATATAACTTAAATTTTTTTTTTAAGAATAACATTTATTCAGCAAGGGCACATTAAATTAAATTGATCAAAAGTGACAGTAAAGACTTTTATAATGTTAAGACTCCTAAAAAAATGCATCACAGTTTCTACAAAAATATAAAGCACAGCTGTTTTCAACATTGATAATAATAATCATGTTTCTCAAGCAGCAAATCAGCATATTACTGTAGAATGATTTCTGAAGGATCATGTGACACTGAAGACTGCTGAAAATTCAGCTTTACATTACAGTATTAAATTACATTTTACAATATATACTTTAAAAAACGTATTACAAATAAGTAATAATATTTCACAATTTTTTCTGTATTTTTGATCAAATAAATGCAGCCTTGGAGAGCATAATCATAAAAAAAAAAATGACCTGAAATATTTGAATGGTAGTGTTTTGTTTGTTTTTTTCCGTTAGAGCCTATATATTATTCAGTACTTATTCATGTTACTATTAGCACTGCTTTCAATTTATAAATAAAAAATATATTTTACTCGTGCATATTAAATATAATGTCAAAAGGCAAAAAAAGAACTGAAATGCAAGAAAAAAACGTACTGATCCTAAAATAGACGTCTTTTTCTTTATGCAAAAAAAAAATGTTCAAGTTTTCTTTTGATTTTGCAGTGAAATGTGACCTGGACATGTTAAAGCAGCAGATAATATTAACATGAAGAATACTATCCTCTTAAGTTCTGTGGGTAGTGGGAAAACACACACACGCACACACGCACGCACACACGCACACACACACACACACAAAAACCTGTCCAGCTCACATTTAACCCAAAATCCAAAAATAAATAAATAAATATGCATATAGAAAATTATGCCTATTTTTGACCAATAAGGTTTATTGTATTGTGACTTTATTTAGTGACAATTCTTGTTGAAAAAAAACAAACAAACACAATTAGATTATATAACTTAAAAAAAAATTTTAAGAATAACATTTATTCAGCAAGGGCACATTAAATTAAATTGATCAAAAGTGACAGTAAAGACTTTTATAATGTTAAGACTCCTAAAAAAATGCATCACAGTTTCTACAAAAATATAAAGCACAGCTGTTTTCAACATTGATAATAATAATCATGTTTCTCAAGCAGCAAATCAGCATATTACTGTAGAATGATTTCTGAAGGATCATGTGACACTGAAGACTGCTGAAAATTCAGCTTTACATTACAGTATTAAATTACATTTTACAATATATACTTTAAAAAACGTATTACAAATAAGTAATAATATTTCACAATTTTTTCTGTATTTTTGATCAAATAAATGCAGCCTTGGAGAGCATAATCATAAAAAAAAAAATATTCAAATATAAATAGGGTTTAAAAAAACCTCAAATATTTGAATGGTAGTGTTTTTTTGTTTTTTTTTCCGTTAGAGCCTATATATTATTCAGTACTTATTCATGTTACTATTAGCACTGCTTTCAATTTATAAATAAAAAATATATTTTACTCGTGCATATTAAATATAATGTCAAAAGGCAAAAAAAGAACTGAAATGCAAGAAAAAAACGTACTGATCCTAAAATAGACGTCTTTTTCTTTATGCAAAAAAAAAATGTTCAAGTTTTCTTTTGATTTTGCAGTGAAATGTGACCTGGACATGTTCTTGACAGGTTTCATGAAATGAGTGCGCGCGCACACACACACACACACACACACACACACACTCAAATGTGACAGCTCTAATATCTCCACTGAAGACTGCTGAAAATTCAGCTTTACATTACAGTATTAAATTACATTTTACAATATATACTTTAAAAAACGTATTACAAATAAGTAATAATATTTCACAATTTTTTCTGTATTTTTGATCAAATAAATGCAGCCTTGGAGAGCATAATCATAAAAAAAAAAATATTCAAATATAAATAGGGTTTAAAAAAACCTCAAATATTTGAATGGTAGTGTTTTTTTGTTTTTTTTTCCGTTAGGGCCTATATATTATTCAGTACTTATTCATGTTACTATTAGCACTGCTTTCAATTTATAAATAAAAAATATATTTTACTCGTGCATATTAAATATAATGTCAAAAGGCAAAAAAAGAACTGAAATGCAAGAAAAAAACGTACTGATCCTAAAATAGACGTCTTTTTCTTTATGCAAAAAAAAAATTGTTCAAGTTTTCTTTTGATTTTGCAGTGAAATGTGACCTGGACATGTTCTTGACAGGTTTCATGAAATGAGTGCGCGCGCACACACACACACACACACACACACACACACTCAAATGTGACAGCTCTAATATCTCCATGGCTGAAGGAAAAGAAAGGTTCTAATTAGAGCGAAAGTGTCCGTGCCGTGCTTGTGTTTTCAGAGGCTCTGCTGCGGCGGACTGAACTGAAATCACAGTGTGAATCGGTGCAGCTTTGTTTCACATCATTATTGCACATCACATCTGATTGTTGCACTGGGCGAATTTTCCAGGAAACAGGGACGAGAAAGAGAACTGCGAAAAATCAGCACACATTCAAAGACCGCAAGACATTCAAGACGAGGTTTTGTGGCTTCATATCTGCTCATTTACATTAAAACCTGACAAAATTAACATTTTAGAAGATGTACACATTAAAAACATTTTAGGTATAAATGTTAAAATTCCTTCAAATATTTTAGCTTGATATGGGACTCAACCAATGGCGCAGAGTTGGGATCTACGCAGCTGTGCAAATGAAAGCATAGTGGTTATTTACAAATGTGCTTTGAAGCCGTTTCATGAGGTCTGTAGAGCACTAGTTCAGCCCGAAATGAAAATTTGATGAAATGTAAATGTAAAATGAGAGTCCAGACAGCTGATAAAAACATCACAGTAATCCACAGCACTCCAGTCCATCAGTTAATGTCTTGTGAAGCCAAAAGCTGCGTGTTTGTAAGAAACAAATCCATCATTAAGATGTTTTTAACTTCAAACGGTTTCTTCTGGCCAAACCCAGGTAACAACTGTAGGTTATTTAAACATTGTGGGAACATTGTTTTGAAATGTCCCGTTTTCGTCGTCATGATTAGAACGTTTACGTTTATAAAAATGTTTCTTACAGCATTCTACTACCTTTGACCCAAAATATAACGTTATTTGAACTTTTAATGTTAATATTCTAAGAATGTAAAAATGTCCAGTTTTCTTGTTGCAATTATAACGCTATTTAAAAGTTACAAAAACGTTTCTTAGAACATTCATCAAGTGCAAATTTCATCACAAGGACATTCTGAGAATGTTGTTCTAAGAACGCTTTCTCTCAACGTTATGAGAACGTATATGAAGTATCAATAACGTTATAAGAACATTCCATAAACATTACTTTAAGAACGTTATATAACTTAAAAAAAAAAAACGTTAGCTGGGTAATCCATAACAATGCTTCCTCCAGTGAAAAAGTCCATCTCCTGTTCTCCTCTCACATCAAAATCCACCCACATATTTGTTCAGAGCTGTTTTGGCTTGTAAATGGTGCTTGATCTGTGCAGATTTCTCTCCTGATTCAGACCAGACGACTTTTTCACTGAAGAAAGCAATATTATGAATGGAGGACTCATTATTTTACGTGATTTGAAGTTAAAATGCCACAAGATGTTAACCGATGTTCTGGAGTGGTGTGGATTACTTGTGGATTATTGTGATGTTTTTTTCAGCTGTTTGGACTCTCATTCTGACGGCACCCATTCACTGCAGAGCATCCACTGCTGAGACACTGATGCAATGCTACATTTCTACAAATCTGATGAAAAAACAAACTCATCTACATCTTGGATAGGATGAGAGTGAGTAAATGTTCATTTTTGGCTGAACTATTCCTTTAAGTGTGCCATTTGAGATCAACATCCCACATACAAACATATATACACACACACAGAGACAACAATGAATCCACCAGAGATACTAGAGTAAATAAAAAGCATAAATGACTGAAGGTCACATTTATTAAACTTATCATGTTTACTCTCTCTCTACTCTGTAGGTTAGTATAGTCAATACACTAATACTTCATTTTTAAACACTTGTGCCTCTACACATCTTAATACACTTATTGCAATGACAGAGGCCTTGGAAGGGGGTTTGAGGGGTGTTTGATTTGCTACCTGACACAGAGGGAAAGCCACAGGTGGATGTGTGTCCTTTATACAGATGCGACATTAAACGGAGAGCCGACTCGTTTTAAAGCAGGAAACCTTTCACTATCCATATCGTGATTTTTTTTTCCGTTGCGCCAACTGGCTTCAGTCTGTATCCACACAGAAAAAAACGGGAAAATCCACAGGTCTTGAGCAGTCCGATCGATCCGTAAGTGAGGCTTCTGTTCACAGAGCGTCCGCTTTCAGAACTGTCCAATCACAGGCTTATTCTATTCCAGACTGTCCAATCCAACTCATCAAATCCATCTGAGTCTCTGCTGGCCCCGCCTTCCCCGTCTCTGGCCGATATAAACTGTACGTCAGCCAGAGGTGATACAGTAGCTGCAAACGCAACAACATCCCGTGCATCAGTATTGAGTCACAAAAGCATCAACTTTTGCCATTTCTTCTTTAAAAAAAAATATATATATTAATTTTTAGACATAATATATTGCACGTCTTAACAGGTGAATCTCATGAATAATATCTAGGTCAAATTTCACCCCAAAATAAAAACAAAAATCTATTTTTTGCTTAAATAAAAAGTTAAATTAAATAGGGCTATTAAGATTTGCATGTGCATTTTGACACTTTTTTTGTACTGAATTTAATACAATATACAATAAAAAGATACAAAATACAAAAATCCAATAAAATCACTGTATAATGAGATGCGCAATGCAAAAATAAAAAATAGGTTTAATTTTCATCATGCAAAATATAACTGCTTAATGTTTTTATGCATTTATTTATAAGTACCGTGTTTATATAATCAGACAAAAGCTTCAATATTTGCCATTTGTTCTTTCAAAAATCATATACTGCATCTTTTAACTGGTGATATCTAATGAATAACGTCAAACTAATGTCTGAGTCAAATATCACCCTAAAATAAAAATAAGAAATTACATTTTGCATCAATAAGAAGGGAAATTAACAAATTTTTAGGACTGTTGAAATTTGCATTGCGATACTGTATTCGTGCTATTTTTGGTACTGAATATTTACAAAACCAAAATAAAAAAATCTTTGTGTAATGAGATTTGATGCATCACAGGTACTTAATGTACTTAATTGTCATTAACATAATATGCAATGCAAAAATAGGTTTATTTTTCATCATGCAAAATATAAAATTACAATTTTTATGCATTAATTGTTCAGTATTGTGTGTCTTTACAATCACACAAAAGCTTCAATATTTGTCATTTCCTCTTTTAAAAAGTTAATAAAACAATATATTGCTATTATTATATCTTAACAGGTGAATCAAACAACATCTGGGTTAAATAGCATGAATGAAAAGTAAATGAAATTTGCATTGTGACATTATTTCGACAACATATTTATAATGAATTTTGAATCATTGTGTCCAGGCAGTAATAAAAAACGTTGCAATGTTATGCATCACAGTAAACTTTAAAGAAAATATGCTAGTGAAAATGCAAACATTTTTCTTTTGATTTTGGGCTGAAATTTGACATGGATATTTCTTTGAGAGATTGACCCTAACATCTCTAAATACACACATATATTCTAGGTTTACAGATAATAAGTGATGTACATCCAGACATACAGGACGTGCACAGTGAGCAGACAGCACTTGTTCAGGTAACACACTGCACAGGGTGTGGACACAAAGTGCTAAATGAAGTTTTATGCCAATATTTGTCATTTCCTCTTTTAAAAAGTTAATAAAACAATATATTGCTATTATTATATCTTAACAGGTGAATCAAACAACATCTGGGTTAAATAGCATGAATGAAAAGTAAATGAAATTTGCATTGTGACATTATTTCGACAACATATTTATAATGAATTTTGAATCATTGTGTCCAGGCAGTAATAAAAAACGTTGCAATGTTATGCATCACAGTAAACTTTAAAGAAAATATGCTAGTGAAAATGCAAACATTTTTCTTTTGATTTTGGGCTGAAATTTGACATGGATATTTCTTTGAGAGATTGACCCTAACATCTCTAAATACACACATATATTCTAGGTTTACAGATAATAAGTGATGTACATCCACACATACAGGACGTGCACAGTGAGCAGACAGCACTTGTTCAGGTAACACACTGCACAGGGTGTGGACACAAAGTGCTAAATGAAGTTTTATGCTGAGGATGCGTGACACAAAATCTCCCTACACCAGTTGCTTAGCAACCGTCCCTTCCAGATTCACTCACATGATGCTCAGGACAAATCTCTGAATTAACATTAGCTACAAACACACATGGCACATATGAATGACACAGAGGTCAGAGGATGCAGATGAATGACTCGGGTGACGTGAGCTGTTGGTCTGTACTTCATAATGAAAGATGGAAGATTTTTAATCAGACCATGTGTTAAATTAGTTTCTGCAAGCATGAATAGAAATATATATGACTCATTGATGCATTTACAGTTTACATCAACAGAGTGAGATCAAATCAACATGAGATCAAAACTCCTAAACACACCATTCTGCGCACAGTTCATAAGGGCATGTTTTATAAAACCTTATTTAATTCGTAATTATTCAACCCCTCCAATTTAAACAACTGGCTCTAATTAGGTAAGTAATGTCTGCTTTCATTTTCTGTAGGCAAAAATTATTCTCTTCATTTATTATTTAGATCTTCTAATGACTGAGATTTTAGGCATTAATTTCTACATTCTACATGCAAATGTCAACATTAAAGAAAATGTTATTATTGTCATTAACAATGCCCAATGTCAAAAATAAAAAACGGTTTCGTTGTTTGCAAAATATAATTACATTTTTTTTCTTCCGATTTTTGGAAGGAAAGAAAACTTATACCCAAATTAAAGTCTTGACTAAAGTCCTAGTTAAATGGAGTCAGTTAAAACTTTGTAGACAAATAAATAAATAAAAATGGCAAAAAATACACAATAAAATGACAAAAATGTTAAATAAAGTTAAAATTGAAATAGGAAAGAGAAAACAAGAACCAATTAAAAAAACTATAAAAGTATCTCAGTGATATTAAAACTGAGAACTGAAATAAAACTAAACAAAAACTGAAATGAAAATGAATAAAAATTATAGACATAAAAATGATAAAAAAAACAAAAATGACTGAAACTAAAATTAAAATGAAATCAGAAGATATAAAATAAAAACCAATTTAATATATTAATAAAAACTATAACAGCATCTCAATGCTACTATACTAAAACTAAAATTAAATATATAAAAACCTACATAGATATATAAAAAAACTAATAAAAATGACAAAAATACGACAAAATTACTAAAAATAAAATATAGAAATCGGTTCAAAATATTAACTATTAACAACAACCATAATTGCATCTCAATGATATAAGTGAAAACTGAAATAAAACCTAAATTACAGCTGAAATAAAATATAAACTATATAGACATTAAAATGAAAAACTAAAATTAAACTAAAAATGTACTAAAATTAACCTAATTATTTATAAATAAACTAAAATTAAAGACTAAAATGAAAATGAAAACAGAAAGTAAAAATGAAGCCAACTCAAAATATTAATAAAACTATAACAGTATCTCAATGATACAAAAAACAACAACATTGAATTTTGTAAGTAAAAAGTTTTATTAAAACATGCACTTATTTTGCACAATTAAACCAGGAAGGTGTTTTTGAGAGTACAGGGTGCTACAATCAAATGTAGTAGATGCAATAGTGTTTCATGTTGACTTGAACTCTTTCTATAAATAGTCCTTAAGAATCAGCAGCATCTGAGAGAGATCAGATCAAGTTCGGCCAATCAGAGTCATTCTCTCGCTGTCCCCAGTGACATCACACAGCACGAGAGCGTCTGTTACCTGTGAGTCTCGCGAGTCTCGTCTCCCTTTAAGACAGAACGTTCGCCTCTGTGAACACAACCTCTGAGCAGTTATCTGTGTGTACAACCAGTGCAACGAGACATGCGGCATGCGAGACACA
>NW_015505727.1:256422-310129 GCF_001515645.1 Sinocyclocheilus grahami | reverse complement strand
CACACACACACACACACACACACACACACACACACACACACAGACACGACAGCTCACGCTTGTGGAACTCTTCCTCAATAAATGTTTAATATAAGAAAATCACATTAAATGGGCCAATCTCGCAAAAAATGTTCAAGAAATTATATTTTACATAAAGAAAATGAAGCCAGTTGTTAGGACTATTATGATTTGTTTTGCATTGTGACATTATTTTCATGTCAACTAAGCACATTTTTTGCAAATAAATGAAATTTATATTTTAATAATAACAATAATATTAGAATTAATTATTATTTAAAATTATTTAAATTTAAATTGTGGTAATAATGCATCATGTTACTAAATTTAATGCATACAGTAATACAATATATACTTAAAATTTAAATTGTGAAATAATTGGTAGTAATTTGTCATTGGCAGTAATTCGTTTTCACTACTGTAAAAAGTGTTTATTAAAAATGTACATTTTGAAATAATTATGCATCATGGTAGTCATTTACGTAAAATAATACAATATATGAAGAGTTCAGATGCAAAAGCCTCTTAAGTGCCGTCTGAAATTTTCTTCTAAAATTCTATTTTTTATCAGGCTCCTATGTTTAGGTTCAGTAATTTTACTTTAATGGCAATGTATAGGTTCTTTTCTATGCAATTAAAGTGAAAAAACCTACCTATGATGAAAATTACAGGCCTCTCTCATCTTTTTAAGTGGGAGAACTTGCACAATTGGTGGCTGACTAAATACTTTTTTGCCCCACTGTACATATATTGTAAGACAACAATATATATTTCAAATCTAACCAAGTTATCATGCATTATATAGTAATTTGTAAAAAAAAAAAAAATCCCATTCTCATTAATGTATCACAATTTTATTTTTTACATTTAAATTGTAAAGTGATTATGAATTCAGGTGATAATTGATATAATTTAATAACTTTGATTTGTTTTAATTCTTCATCACTAAGAATAATAGGAATTACACATTTTTACAGTATTAATAAATGTGTTTAATTGAAATGTCACAATGCAAAACAAAAGGCTTAATTTTTATTAAGCAAAATATAATTTTTTCTATAACAATTTTGTGAGGTTTACCCCAATATTTCTTCGTACAAACTTTATATTATCACTCCATATACAGTTATGTACAGTACATCATAATGGCTATATCCATAGAGGGAGAGGATAATGTACAGCCCCGCCCACAGCAGGCAGAGTCATTGGGAGTGGGCGTGGCCTCAGCAGATGGGCGGGGCAGGGGAGCAGGAGGGCGAGGTCACTGGAGAGAGACGCTGTCAAAGCCTTCAGACGCAACATGAAGAGCACAGAACACACAAAACAGACACGAGACGGCGTGAGACGTGACACAAACACACCACGTCACACTCACTGTGTCTAGCCATCAGAACCATCAAACACTGACGCGTCTGGAAGATTCATCCGAGACGTTTTTGGCTTGTCTTTGCTTCGTTTGGATGGCTGAACACAGTTTGTGTGTAAATCATGCGCTCAGTGATTGTGAGAAACTCAACTGCTCAATGATCAAAGCATATCATTTCCTAAAAAACAAATTACTACAACCTTTTCAGAAGACTGAAACACAGCCCAATTATGATGATTGTGATGAAGAAGATGATGATGATGATGATGATGATGATGATGGAAAAGGTATGAATCAAATTCAACACAAATATTTCAACAAAAGCCAGTCTGGATGGAAATGCCAACTAGAACTGCCCAAACCTCGCCTCATCTCTGCATATCTTGCTTAAGTCTTTTATGGACAGAGTTTGAGCAACGATGCACAAACAGTGTACAGTATCGGTCCTGACCATATATGTAATGCTAGAATGCTGTTTACACATCCTGGAACGATGATCAAAGCAAGTAAATCATATTGATTAGTACAGTACCATATCATGTATATCAGAATGTATTATGCGGTAAAGGTACATTATGATGAAAGATGATTAGTCAGAGCTGTTGTTCTGATGCTTAAGATAAAATATTGTAATATATACAATACATATATAGTATGTATTATTAATAATATATTAACATATAATAATTACATATATTTATAATTACATTGTTAATTATAATAATACAATTATATAAAGATTTTTTTTATATTTAAAAAGGATCAAATATTGTGTTATGTAATTATTTTTCATAATAATTATAATAATAATCTTATTAATATGTATATATATTTTTTTTAATTTGAAATTTAGATGTATATAAATAAACATGATAATATAATTTAGCATAATATATTATTAATCATATTATAATAATTATATTAAAGCTGTTTATTTAAAAAAAGGTATGTGTATAAAAATATATTAAATTATTAAATATATGGTTGTTTATATACATCTAAATATTTTTTTATAAATAATTTAAATTGAGATAAAATTTTTGTTATAATATAATTTTAGATAAAATATTTAAAAAACAAAACAAAAGATCAAACATTTACCCTAACATATTAGAGCTGTTGTCCTGATGCTTGATAAAATACACAAACAAGATAAATAAATAAATACACAAACAAACAAACAAATAAATTCAATTGTGTGTGTGTGTGTGTATTGACATGTACATGCATACAACAATAAGTGTATTTAACCGGTTGTTTGTAACCTTCTAATGGCCTTTCGCTCTGCTTGTGCTGAGGTACGGCAGGCTGTGACAGAGCTTGACCTTACAAACACACACGTTTAACCTCCCAGCAGAGTTATTAGCCTAGCGTTTGTGTCTGTCTGTCAAACAGTGCGGCGTGTGGCCTCAGGCGCTCAACATCTGCCTGGCTACGGGGTCACGCTGGGTAATAGTTCAGTCACATTAGCCCAAGCAATGCAACATGCAAACCAGAAAATGTAGCAAGCTAACGGAAGATGGAGGATGTATGCATTAACATTTTAATAATTCACTGATAAACTAGTGCTTTCTTTGTTTCGGTTTAAGACATGAAGTTGGCGACACTGACTCATCATCTCCGCAGTAGTGATGCACCTGTATGCATGTTTCATACGAATTACATAATCGCAGAATATTTGTCTTCCATTTGAATTGGTTTATTTGAAAGTAGACATTTCACTCTCAGAGTTTCTGAATTTTGCGCTCAAGTTCACAGAGACCGAGACGGCAGAAAGCGCATCCTGTTTGCATATATATATATATATATCTATATATATATTTAAATAGTGAAAAAAGCATAATGGTAGTAATTTATGTATAAAATCTCATTTTAATTATGTAATACAATATATATTTAAAATGTATTAAAGTAATCATGCATCATGGTAGTAATTAATGTTAAAAATGCAGTGATGACTAATGAACAGACTAGCACTGGCGATGACGGCAGCTAGAAACCAACATAAACCTCAGAGTCTCTTCTGAACAGTTAAAGTCCTTCATTTCCATCCATGAGTGAATGTTGATGTCAATGGATGAATTAATGGCAGATATTCAATGAGAAGGGATGAAATGGGTTCAGATGGGTTTTGATTGGCCGCATATGTGAAGAAAGGAGGGCTGTGATTGGTCGATAAGGTACCTGTTTTGCGGATAGCTGCATCTGCTGTGCAGGTGTAGTCGCTGGCGGCCAGCAGGAAGCAGGTTCCTTCGGTGTGACGGTCCTGCTCTCGAGCTCTGGAGAGCCGCATGGGTATCCGCTCCTCCGGAGACATGGTGATGTCACTTCCTGCGCTGCAGTCGGCAGACAGCACTGGTGGGAAACGGTGAGAAATGACAGCTGCTTATTTGGAACGCAGACCGGCTAGAGACGGAGGTGAGAGGTCAAACACAGGATGGAAATAGGAGCGAAACTAGGTCGAACGAGTGAGTCATCAGACGATAGTGGGACCAAACTAATGATCCCCACGAGGAAAACAGCTTAAAAAGATCCTGAATAATGCATTCATGAAAATATAACAACACAGACAGACATCTGTGAGGGAGGAGACAGGATTAAAATAATAGTCAATGGGAAATCATGCATCGCTTGGTTTTGGAATAGAGCTTGAAAGCGAGATCGTTAAATGTACAATAAATAAAATATGCATTTACATGTGCATTTTTGAACTTCTCAATCGATTAGTGTTATTTTAATATTCATACTATTATAGTATTTTTTAAATATTTTAATTAGCTTTTATTTTTATATTTTCAGGTTGCATTAATTTCAGTCATTTTGTTTTGTCCTTTTAAATAATTTTTTATTATTATTTTTGTTGCAAAATAATATAATATTTATTTGGGCTTTAATTGATTTATTTTTTTATTTTTATTAAACTTAAGTTAGTTCAGTTAGTTATTTCAGCCAAGGCAGTTAAAAAGGCAGTCATTTTTATTAATTAATATTTAAGAATATTTAGTTGGGCTTTAATTTATTTTTATTGCAGTATTTCAAATTAACCTTAAGATAGTTACTTAAGTTAGTTATTCCATTTAATTGCCAAGGCAGTTTTTAAAATAATAATAATAATAATTTGTTTTTGCTTAATTTTTATTTCAGTTTTAGTTTTAGTAATTTAAGCATTTTTACTTAAACTTATTTTGTTTGTATTTGAACAAACTTATATATATATATATATACTAGGGGTGCAACGGTTCAACTTACTCACAGTTCGGGTTGTATCACAGTTTTAGAGTCACAGTTTCGGTACGGTTCGGTATGTGCTATGCTCAGGGAAAAAACTATATTGTCAAAGAAAAATAAAGAAAATAAGAACAAATAATCTAACTACAAGCAAGAGCACAAATAAATAAACAGTGAAAAAAGATACAAATAAAATAAATAGTGCTTTTCAGTTTTTTTAGGTAGGTCTAACATAGTTTTTGTTTTTAGGTACAGAAATTGAATAAATCAAATGTAAAATAACATTGTATATTTGACTCTATAAATGAAAGATTAATCCTTATTAAAGTTACAGAAGTTATTCAATCAAGAGCAGTGAGAGATTTCCGTGTTGTTGCTGTTAGAGAACGCACTGATCCAGTGCACTGATACTGTACGTTCAGTCGACTATGTCTGCTAGGATACTCACCAAGATGGGCATTTTTGTGTGAATTTGTCCATTCAAGCACAATACTTCACAGAGAGCTTAACATTTGCGAGCGTTCTGAGACGCGGGTTCATGCGCTTCGGATGAGTGCACACACAGATCTTCTCACTGAGCACGCAAGTTCACGTCTTCTGGCTCTTTAATATTTAAACTGGCAAGGCGTAAATGAGTTTAGTTTAAACACAGATAGCAACGTGTGCTGTTCAGGTCTCACCTAAATGACCAGCATGCACATCCCTGCACACTTTCTCATTCTCACTATTGTCTATAATGTCAGACTGAAACGCAGCCCATCTCCTCGCACCCTTATCTCCGTGGCAACAGGCGATCTGCACTAGATCTGCAGCCTCTCATGCTCAGATCTCCAAGAAATATCAGCTTCAACCAGGAAATACAAATCTGAAATTCATAACTCCATGCAACAGATATTAGATATAATTCAGTCAAAATGAAATTGGCCATACTTGTGTTGTTCAAACCCTTCTTCCCGCTTGTTTTCAATTCAAAAACAATGATGCCATTGATGGCTCATCATTGGCTAATATGTGTCATGTGACTGATTAAGAGCTACACTAGTGTATGATAAGAGTGAATGATTTGCATTTCTGTCTGTTTCTCACACAAAAGCTCTCATATGACTAGTGGAATATAGTGCACAAGCCGTACGGACTTTCATTGCTTTTTTGGGGACATTTTTAAGCATGCACAAATGTACATTTCCATGCACACATGCATTTGGCAGACATTTGGCATCTAACATACAGTATTTAAAGATGAACTACATAAATGCTAAACGCTAAACTACCATCAAATTTAAAGTGATAGTTCATCCAAAAATGAAAACTCTGTCCTCATGTCGTTCCAAACCAAAAAGACTTTGCTTAATCTTTGAAGCACAAATTAAGATATTTTTTAATGAATCCTGAGTGGTTTCAGTCCCTCCATTGAAAGTCCAAGTAACCAAAACATAAAACATCTATCTATCTAAAATTCTATATGACCCGAGCGTTTTAATTGAAGTCTTGTAAAAGAAAAAAGAAAAGAAAACTATTGCTTTATATGATGAACGTTTAATTTAGGCTTTTATTCACATATAAACTCACATACCTAGAGCGAATCACATATGGTAAACACAGAAGCTTCTATGTGAATATGCATGTTTATATGTGAATAAAAGCCTAAATTAAATCGGTTTACAACATTTACAACAAATCTGTTAACAACCTTTTAACAATAATTTCAACTTTATTTTTTTAAATATTATTTATATACTATTATATTATTCATTGATATTTTGAATTAGGTTTTATTTTTATATTTTCAGTTTTTATCTTAATCTTAATCCTTTTTAGTCAGCTTGTTTTGTGCTTTTGTGAATTTATTCATTTATTTTAATAATGTAATAATAATAATAATATGTATTTCATTTTTTTGGCTTTAATTACTTCTTTCAGTTTTAGTAATTTTAGCATTTCAACTTAAACTTATTTCAGTTAGCTGCCAAAACAGTTTTTTAAATGATAATAATAATAATTTCAATTCTTTTTTACTTTATTTTTATAGCAATTTTTTAATAGTAATGTTAGTATTTCAGCTTAAACTTCTTTTATTTCAGTTAGTAGTTGCCACGACAGTTTTAAATAAATACATAAATATTATTATTATTATTATTCATTTATTTTAAACTGTCTTGCCAACTAAATGAAATTAAATAAGTTTAAGTTGAAATACTAAAATGACTATTATTATAATTTATTATTTAATGAAGAATGATATTTCTTTTGGCTTTATTTTATTTCAGTTTTAGTTTTAGTAATTTTAGTAGTTAAGCTTATTTTATTCTTCATATTTATATTTAACATTTATTTTATTATTATATTGCATTCCATATCATATCATTATATAATTAAACACACATAAATAGAGCGAATCACATTCGGTAAACAGAAGCTTCTGTGTGCGTCTGTGCTCTATATGTGTTTATATGTGAATAAAATCCTAAATTAAATGTTTATGACATTTCATTTTCCTTTTTCATATTTACATTTAATATGTATTGGCATCATATTGTATTCATACCATTATATATTATTTAACACATAAATCAAATCAAATTTGTTAAACACAGAAGCTTCTTGCATGCGTCTGTCAGGGCTGGGAAAAGAAATCGATTTTATTATTTAATGAAGAATGATATTTCTTTTGGCTTTATTTTATTTCAGTTTTAGTTTTAGTAATTTTAGTAGTTAAGCTTATTTTATTCTTCATATTTATATTTAACATTTATTTTATTATTATATTGCATTCCATATCATATCATTATATAATTAAACACACATAAATAGAGCGAATCACATTCGGTAAACAGAAGCTTCTGTGTGCGTCTGTGCTCTATATGTGTTTATATGTGAATAAAATCCTAAATTAAATGTTTATGACATTTCATTTTCCTTTTTCATATTTACATTTAATATGTATTGGCATCATATTGTATTCATACCATTATATATTATTTAACACACATAAATCAAATCAAATTTGTTAAACACAGAAGCTTCTTGCATGCGTCTGTCAGGGCTGGGAAAAGAAATCGAAGCATCTCGAATCGAGAAATGATTCAGCATCGATTCTGAGATTTTCCGAATGCATCGCGATTCTTTCTCGAGTCGATTCTGAGCTTAGTTTTGAACAGCAGATGGCGCTGCATGCTGTACAGCCGTACTCTGCTCGTTTCTAAATCTTTACACACACTTCAACCTAAAATAATCATTCATTAAATTCAATAAGGTTGAAGCGAATTACAAGGATGTTCACAGTGGGCTGCGTTTACATTAATCTATTTTGTATCTGCACACTCAAATGATCATGAAGAGGAGTGCTTTCACCTCGGCTCCGAATGCTTTTATGACCGAGAGTTTAGAGCGTCATCTGCTGTTAAAATCTAAGCTCAGAATCGACTTCAGAGAGAATCACGAAGCATTCGGAAGATCTCAGAATCAGCCCTAGCGTCAATGCTCTATATATGCGTGTTTATTTGTCAATAAAAGCCTAAATTAGATGTTAGATGTTAAACTTTTCATCATAGCCCCAGCATCCAGAGTCCCTGAACACCCAAAAAAGCATCACACTCCGTCTTTTAGCGTGTGAAGCAGGTGAGCGTCTCTCACCTGAGCGGTGGCACTCCAGTCCTCGGCTCTGTCCCAAACACAGCTCTCCCGGAGTGCTGTTGCAGGCCATGCTCAGGTCTGTCTTGCAGTAGTACGGCGAGCCGGTCTGCGCCGTCTGAGGGATGTGCTTCTTCCTCTTCTTAGGGAGCTTCTGTTTGGCCATGGCGAGCGAGTAATACATGCCGAAGTTATTGACGATGACGGGCACGGGCATGGCTATGGTCAGCACTCCGGCGAGGGCGCAAAGCGCGCCGACCAGCATGCCCGACCACGTCTGAGGGTACATGTCTCCATAGCCCAGAGTGGTCATGGTGACCACGGCCCACCAGAAGCCGATGGGGATGTTCTTGAACATGGTGTGGTGGCTGGCCGTCGGGTCGTTGGGGCTGGCTCCGATCCGCTCGGCGTAGTAGATCATGGTGGCGAAGATGAGGACGCCCAATGCTAGGAAGATGATGAGCAGCAGGAACTCGTTAGTGCTCGCCCGGAGGGTGTGTCCCAATACGCGCAGACCGACGAAGTGCCGCGTCAGCTTGAAGATCCTCAAGATGCGCACGAAGCGGACAACGCGCAAGAAACCCAAGACGTCTTTGGCGGCTTTGGAGGAAAGTCCGCTCAAGCCCACCTCCAGGTAAAAGGGCAGAATGGCCACGAAGTCTATGATGTTCAGGATGCTCTTGACGAACTCCAGCTTGTCCGGGCTGAAGGTGACGCGCACCAGGAACTCGAAGGTGAACCACAGCACGCAGACGCCCTCCACGTAGGTGAGCGCCGGGTCCGTCTCGATCTCGTACTGCTGGCTGAAGTCCGTGAAGGAGTCGTTGCGGAACGCCTCCGTCTTGTTGATGATCGTGTTGAAGGCCTCGTGCGTCTCCAGGCAGAAGGTTGTGATGGAGACCAGGATGAAGAACAGGGAGGCGAACGCGATGAACTGGGAAGAGAAAGAAACAGAGAGAGAGTTTAGCAACTGTTATTCAGTTATTCAATGTGTATTTGTCCTTGTTTCACTTTTATCTGTGAAAGCTGTGTTGTGTTTTAAAGTACTCAGAAAATGTAGCTAGGTGGGATGGACAGTATGTTTTCATATTAAATATAATCAGAGATGTTGAAATATTAAATTATTTAATAGCATATTTAAATATTGTCAAATTTTATGTAGATTTTTTTCTTTTTATATTACAGTTAAGACATATTTACATACAAAATATATAATATTTTATATATATTAGATTATAAAATACAAAAAAGCAAAACAATAACCAGATATATTTAATAATATATTTAAATCTTCATAAAATTCTAATATTTATATATGCACTATGCCAGGGGTGGCGAACGTCGGTCCTGGCGAGCCGCAGCCCTGCAGAGTTTTGCTTCAACCCTAATCAAACACACCTGAACAAGCTAATCAAGGTCTGAACGGTTATTAGGAAGCTACAGGCAGGTGAGTTTTAATTAGGGTTGGAGCTGTACTCTGCAGGGCTGCGGCTCTCCAGGACTGGAGTTCGCCACCGCTGCACTATGCTATAGGTTTGTTTATATTTATATAAACAATTCTATTTAATATTTAAATTAATTGAAATCAAACAAATATATTTTATATAATCAAATATAGCCAAAAAATATAATCAGATTTTTTTTTAATTATTTAATAACATTTACATATTTTAAAATGATAACATTTATATATGCATTATGTAAAAGCTTAGTTCATTTTGTGTAATTCTATATGTAATATTTTATTTATTTGAAATCATACAAATTATATATAGAAAATACAAAATGTCATATATTTTGCATTTTAAAATATAGCCAAAAAACTGGGATTTTTAAATATTTTATTATTTAATAACATTTTTAAATGGTATTTATTAATGTTTAAATACAATTAGAATATTTTTATAGGTTGGTACATTTTTGTATATAAACAACTATATTATTTATGTAATATGTTAATTATTTGAAATCAGACTAATTATACATACATTTTATATATTTCTTTGATTTCAAATCATTTCAATGTTATAATTTCAATGTGAAAAAGGTCCATAGAATTTATAGAACTGTTCATATAAAAATAAACATTACTGTAGTGAATATAAATTATTTTGCCACTGAGGGGAATTTGGGACTGAAGGCATATTTATTTACAGTATTGACTCAGATTTACTGCTCAGCTGTGCAACGCAACAAAAATAGCATTGCACTTTTAATAAGTCCCTCCAGCACTGCTATCATGACAATGCCACGCACACCAAAGCTAAACAGTCTTCCAGTATCTTGGCTGGTCATCGGTGTGTAATATTTCATGTCAATAAACGCCGTCAAATGAGTGAGTCAGACCGTACAGCAGCTGCGTTCAGCCCACACAACCACACATCACCTTCACGTCCACAGCATCAACACAGACATAACACACTTCATATTAAACTCAATTAGACTAGTTACTGCACTAGAGCCATGAAACCTGTCATCTGCAACCGCTAGAATATAGCTAGAAAATACAGCCAAAAACATATATTACAAAATACATCCAAATAAGATATTTTTATTTAATTAATATTTAATTAAAATGTATTTATATATGCATTATGTTATGGATTATTCATTTTTCATATAACAATTATTATATATGCAATTTTTTTATTATTTTTGAATACATATTTTGTATGATAAAATATAGCCAAAATATATATTTTGCATATTTTATATTCTAAAATATATATATAGCCCAAAAATATAATCAGAGATTTATATATATTTAATGTAATAACATTTTAACACTTAAAAATTATAATATGTAAAATGCTATAGGTTTGTTAATTTTTTTTATATAAAGAATTCTGTAATAATTTAATTATTGAAATCAGACAAGCTATACATACAAAATATAAAATATATTTTAAATACTTTGTATAATAAAATACAGCCAAAAATATTTATATATTTTATATTATAAAATATAGCCCAAAAATAAAATCAGATATATTTAAAAAAATTATTATATAACATATTTAAATATTTTAAAATGATTGTTTATATATGCATTATATTGCAGGTCTAAAAAAAAAATCTAATTGATTATATATTAAAAAATAATAATTATATATCTATGCATGAAACCAGTGATGTGCAACTGCTACAAAGTGCTAGAATAACGGATCAGTCAGAGCATTGCTGAAGGCAATAGCCAGCGCTGGTGAATGTGAAAAGACAGGATCGCAGGACGGTCTGTCCCCACAAGAAAGCGTCTCAAAGAAGCCTGTCTCTCGTCTTTGTTTTAGCATCCTAATGAGGCCTTAACTCGTCTGGAGGGCTGTAATCAGCACAAAGCCAGCAGAAAGCATCAGGACAATGCAAACGCGCTCTGAAGGCACTGTAGCAGGCTCTTTGTTTGGTGTGGAGCACGTGCGGGACGCGTGTAAGCAGTATCTAATGATCTTGTCATGCACCGCAGGCCTCACAAGTCTCCCGTGTGAGATCAGATCCGCTGTAACCTCTCTTGGTGCCCTGCGACTTCATTAACCAAACAAGCAGCCTGAAGCCCAGCCAATGCACTTCATTTGCTCTGATGATAAACCTAGCGAGCTGCTCACCTACAGCAGCCCACATGCTTATGCACGTGACCGATAAATAGGTTTTTGTAATAACATTTAAAACAACAATTATGAGCTAAGAGGTCACAAGCAACCTTCCAATTAATAAATACATTTTTTTAAAAATTATAATAATTTATTGTTGTATATAATTCAAATTACTATAAAAATTTGATTTGATATAATTTATTATATTATAGTAATTAATACAATTAAAACATGATATAAATGTTTATATAAACATAAACAAACCTACAACATCATACATATATAAATTGGTTTAAATACTTAAATATGTTATTAAATAATTACATATTCAAAAATCTCTGATAGAGAATATATAATAAATGATATATAATAACTACATATAATGCATGCTTTGAATTTCACTGTTATTTATCAATTCCTGATATATAATTTGATTAGATTTTTAGCTGAAACATGACCCAGACATTTCTGGACAGGCCTGGGCCAAAACAAGGTTTATTTCATCGACTCAATAAATGTGTCCTTTCACTGACAAGACAATCCCAGAATGCACTGCAACAAGCGCTTTGAAAATTTCCATTGAAGATGCCAGATCCAATTCAATTCAATTCAAAAAAGACTTTGTTAGTAGTTTAGTTGCTACACCATGAGCAGCATTTGATTTAATCGGTCACATCTGAGGTTTTCTTTTAGTTAAGATGCTTCCTTAGAAGGTAACAACAGCCCATGAAGACAGCAGACAGAAACGCAGCTCACTACACAAAAACACAGCTGCCTCGAAGCAACACTATTTCGTTTACAAAAGACGCCATTGGACACATTAGAACACCTGGAAAATAAAATAGTGATTTTGGATACATCCCACAAGACGGATACAGAAGTTGAAGGAGCTGAGCTCTTCTGAAGAGCGCGTGTGATCAGTTTTAATGTTGGAGGTGCTTACTGTGCTGATCAGGAGGCTTTATACTCCTTCTGATGGAAGTCTGAGGGAAACGGATCAAACGTGCACTCTTCACACACTCCTTGTGTGTGTCGTGCCTCTCTCTATGTCTCACAGTGACACTATACCTCTGTGACCGCTTCAGATGCTAATAAAGGAAAGTTGTGTTTTATTCAGAAGTTGTGTGTGACTGACTGACGGTCAGCTGTGATGATGAGTCTCTCAGGACCGCACTGTCTCCCGGGCAACAGTGTCAGGAAAAGCTCCACAGCAACAAGACCCTGGTGTGTCAGAGTCCTGTGAGTGTGATCACACACACACACACACACACATCTTCTGAAGAAGAATCAAGGGCCAGAATTAACACTCGGCAAGTAAAGAAAGCACAGCTACTGCTCAGCTGGAACTGCAACATGGTAGATATTTTATATCACAATATAACAACAGTTGCTCATGGCCAACACTTTTTTCATGTATTTTATTGCTATAACTCTATAACTATGGGACATTCTTGGCATTAAACCCCTCAAAATGAAAATATATCAGAAAACTAAATCAGACAGCTAAACAAACAAAAAACTAAATAAATAAACAAATAAATAATACATATATATATATATATATATGACTGAAAAAACATTAATGTTTGTTCAGATTAAAGTTTGTAATGCATTTAATCAGATAGATAGATAGACAGACAGATAATGAAATGGACAATAAAAATAATCAATGCAAATAAATAATGCTAAATGTTTGCTTTATTTATTTGGTGGTTATTTGTCATGTGCTTTCAATTCACTTATTAATTTTGGAAACTGTATACAATATAATTCTATTATTACCAAGCCTAGAATGCACTATAAGCACACTATTCCTATTATTTCTGCAGTTTATAATGTGCATAATATGCAGATTTTTTAGTAGTTTAAAAACTGTACTGTAATTTAAAAATGGAAATCATGATATACTATGAAATAAACTTGGTCTTACATGAATAGTGCCCACTTACTAAATAAATAAATAGATAAATAATCTGCAAATTTAGTGTTTAATCCATCCATTCAGAAAATGTGCATACTGAAATTTACATAAAGAGTTCATCTGACAACAATAATACTGTTTAAAACAAACATACTACAGAAGACTATGAACTCCGTACCGGACTCTGAACATAAACAGCTCTGAATACAGATGAAGTGTGTCATGTAGTGATTTCAGATCAGAATCAAGTGTTGTCAGTGCTTTATTTGCAATGCTTCAGCGCTGTGATTCACCGTCACTCAAATATTATCACTGACAGTCACACACACACACACACTTGCTGACAGCTAGTTTGTTATTATCTGACTAATGCACTGCGAGTAGTTCACGCTCTTATGAGGGATTGTGAGACGGCCCTGTGGCGGGAAAACCATGAATGTCACATGAAGGGTGGAAGCGTATCAGAAGCGCTAATGGCTTGGCTTCTCTAGACACGCGTGTGTGTGTGAATCACATCTACAGGTGAGTCCTCATCCCCTACAGCAGCGGCGCAGGATCATTTCACACCATCCACATCCATAAATTGAGAATCACGATTTTTTGGGGTCTCAAATAGAGATCACGATTCTCCCACGATTCTGAACTAAACAAAATAATGCGTGGCAAAATATTATTGCTGCAGTCTATTTAAAAGTGTTTAATTAATTTGAATGAATTATAAAACATTTTAATATCCACTACCAGCCAAAAGATTTTGAACAGTAAGATTTTGAACGTTTTGTAAAGAATTCTCTTCTGCTCACCAAGCCTGCATTTATTTGATACAAAATACAGCAAAAGCATTAATATTGTGAAATAATTGTACTATTTAAAATAACTGCTTTCTATTTGAATATATTTTAAAATGTAATTTATTCCTGTAATCAAAGATGAATTTTCAGCATTACTCCAGTCTTCAGAGTCACATAATCCTTCAGAAATCATTCTAATATGCTGACTTGCTGTTCAAGAAACATTTTATTATTATTATTATCAATATTTAAAACACTTGAGTACATTTTTTCAGGATTCTTTGATGAATAGAAAGATCAGCATTCATCTGAAATAAAAAGCTTTTGTCACATTATACACTCTACCATTCAAAAGCTTGGAGTCAGTATTTTTGTGGGGGGGTTATGTAAATTAATATTTTTATTTAGCAAGGATCCTTTAAATTGATCAATAGTGATGATAAAGACATTTATAATCTTACAAAATATTTCTATTTCAGATAAATGTTGCTTTGAAATCACAGGAATGAATTACATTTTAAATGTAATCATATGATGTGATTTCAAGTTGTTCTTTCTCTTTGGAGTGTTACAAGCTGAGTGCTTGTGGTGTTCGGCCAATCACAATGCACTGGGTCAGCTGGCCAATCAGAGCAGACTGCGCTTGTCGGAAGGAGGGACTTTGTAGAAAACGAAGCGTTTGAGAGAGGCGGGGCATAGAGGATCTACAATAATGTACAGTATTTGAAAAATAATGTGTTTTTTGAACATTAAAGCATGTCAACATATTCTGTTACACCAAATACACAAAATAATGATCTTTAAAAAAGCATCATATGACCCCTTTAAAATATATTCAAATAGAAAGTTATTTTAAATAGTAAAAGTATTTCAAAATAATACAGTTTTTTGCTGTACTTTCGATCAAATAAAAGCAGGCTTGGTGAGCAGAAGAGACTTCACTTCTTTAAAAGAAAACATTCAAAATCTTACAGTACACCTAGTGGCGAAACAATGCAGTCGACACAAGCGTTATGTGGCAGTTACTTTCAAACGCAGATTTGCTCTATTTTGGTCGCGCTACCATAGACATCAACGTTTGTATCTGAATTATAAACTTTCATCCCAGTATTTCTGGGATAATATGAATGACTGTACGACAGAAATAATACTGTGTAGTCGAAAAGACTGTTTGTGAAGCTGTTTCTTAACCAAACAAGGTAACTGCTCTCTGTGTCAGCGGCAGTACGAACGCAGATTTGAATGATCCGGTAAGACTTTGTCAAATATTTAATAGACACGGGAGAATCGGTGTCATTTAGAAATGAGATTGTGTGGTTGTCTGAATAGAGATCGCGATCTTTTAACGATTAATCGTGCAGCTCTAATCCACGCTCACACTCGCTCACCTCCCGGCACGCAACTGCTTTTCAAACACAGATTTGCTCTATTTTGGTCGCGCTACCATAGACATCAACGTTTGTATCTGAATTATAAACTTTCATCCCAGTATTTCTGGGATAATATGAATGACTGTACGACAGAAATAATACTGTGTAGTCGAAAAGACTGTTTGTGAAGCTGTTTCTTAACCAAACAAGGTAACTGCTCTCTGTGTCAGCGGCAGTACGAACGCAGATTTGAATGATCCGGTAAGACTTTGTCAAATATTTAATAGACACGGGAGAATCGGTGTCATTTAGAAATGAGATTGTGTGGTTGTCTGAATAGAGATCGCGATCTTTTAACGATTAATCGTGCAGCTCTAATCCACGCTCACACTCGCTCACCTCCCGGCACGCAACTGCTTATGTAGGTCAACACACACACACACACACACACACACACACACACAAAACCTGTGTCTGTGGATCTGATCCAAAAACGAGCGAGCTGCACTGGTGGCCTTCTAAGGCAGAATTGTAAGTAAATGTAGGCCTAGGAATATGCAATTTCCTGATCAAATCCCTACTGGAAACAATTATACACAAAATCGGGATATAATTTCTTTAGGGAATAGCGATCAAGAATCAAGTAAAATAAATACTGATTTTGGTGATCTCATCATTGAGAACTATAATAAAGTTGATGAGAAAACAGGAAACTTCGAATAAGAAAATAATGAAACTGTTAAGAGAAATGGTTGAATATAATAAGTTTAATCTTGAGTTGCAAGCATTAACCAGTGACTTAAAGCACCAGCTCTAAAATTATAGAGGTTTCAGATGCATGTTTGATCACACATTTTGTTCCCCAAATTTATAAATGTTGAAGGCTGGTGGTTTAGGTTGCTATGTTTTGTTCTCTGAGATGATGAAAATAAAGGGGCTGCATCTTACAATAGAATTGTGAGATGGAATCTCTAACTAACAGTACTCATTTTATTATATTGGTATATGAGTGTGACTTGTGTGATTGAGACAATGTATACTTGGACTATGCTTTTAAAGGTGTGATAGATATTTTTGTGGGTTTAAATAGAGATTAATATATTTTGATACTCTGTGCTAAGTGTGATAAAGGTTATGTATCCTGTCGGTGTACTATGTATGCAAAGAAATGACCAAATAAGGAAAGAATGCAGGGATGGCTTTGATGATGTTAACGCAAATTGTGTGCAAGGCTATAAAATGCCAAGGAGAGCTTCAGACGGGGCCGCACTCCGATGGTGAAGACTTACTCGCTGTTACTTTCATTTGATTACTTATGAGTTACTGTGTACTAATAAAGAGAAACCATTACAAATGGTGATGCGTTAAAACTTTATTAAGGAAAAGTCTCAGAGTAATTTATTTTTGGGGTAACCTATTATTCTGAAACTGAAGGACTTCCTTCGAGCCTTATTAAGCTCGAACTCAGCTGAGCAAACTCGGACACCGGGGGAGATTCCAGGTCTCTTGACTGCGTTTCACACACACACACACACACACACACACAGAGTTCATCACCGTCAGGCTGAGATCATGATTGTGTGACTGAGCCGACGACAGAAAGGAGAGAGAGAAACTGCAAACAGAGGCACTTGGGTTTCACACGCAAACAAATACATACAGTATGCACTATGCTGAGACTGGTAAACTACCCACAAATAAAGGCCTCCTGTAGCGAATCCATGTGATTTTTCAAGAAAAACATCCATATTTCAAATGTAATAAACACTTTTCTCTCACTTCCGCTGACTGTCATACACTGAAGCAGTTCCTTGTGGACTGTTCAACTGCAACACTCACAGACTGCAATGATAGAGCTTGGAATATAGGTCATATACACCTAGGATGCTTCGAGGGTAAGTCTAATGTGTCTAATTTTCATTTTTGGGTGAACTAACCCTTTAAAACCTTCAACCCTAAAACTATTTTAATCTTAAAAACACTTAAAACCTTCAAACTTGCTGTTAAATCTACTTAAATCTTTAAAATACTTAAGCTTAAAACTTCAAGCTTCTTAAACTAATCTTTTAAAAAATGTACAACCTTCAAAAACAAAGCTTTTTAAACAAATTTTAAAATGCTTAATTGTTTTAACTTGAAACTTTTCAAATTGACAATCTAAAAAAATACTTAAACACCTTCAAACGTCAAGCTTTTTAAACTACTTCAATCTTAAAAATACTTAAAACCTTCCAATTTAAAGCTCTTAAAACTACTTTAATTTTAGGATTACAAAAATTAAGATAAAAAAAAAAATTTTAAACAAAGCTTTTAAAACTCATTTTTAAATACTTAAAACATTACAATTTCAAGCTTTTTAAACTATTTTAATCTTAAAAATACTCGCAACGCTTGCAAAACTACTTCAATTTAAAAATATTTAACTTTCAAACTTCTTGCTTTTTAAAAATACTTTAAAAGTACTTAAAACTTCAAGCTTTTTAAATGACTACAAACAAGCCACCATCCGCATTTGTTTAAAATAAACAATAAACCACTTTTCATCTTTACATGTTGCGACAATCAGTCAATAAGCAAGTTACATGATAATTCAGTTAATGAATCAATCAAAAGCATTGATTAAATTCACCAACTTGTCTTGAGTGTTTGATTGATTCATTAAAAGGATCGACTCATAAGAGTCAATTGCTCATGAATCAGATTATACCGTTTATATATTTGCGCACAGCCAGAAAAGCAACCCAACTGAATGTCACGTTATCTATTATTTCACGCTTTCCATTAAATCCCTTCTTTTGACAGTGAATACAAACCCATCCCCTGTGTCGTCTGATATGATCCGTGTGTCCCGCGGTGGCATCAGCCATCTGTTTATCACTCCTCCTCGTAAAGGTTGTGTCGCTGACGTCACGGGCCCAGTGCTTTCTACTGTACGCTCATGTGTGTGTGTGTGTGTGTGTGTGTGTGTGAGAGAGAGAGAGCGCAGCTGAGTGTGAAGGGGAAAACGTGCTGAAGAAACATTATAGGGTAAATATAAATTGTTGGGTCACAGTGCAAACCAATAGGAGACATAATAGAGATTCTGCTTCCCGTAATACTACATTCTCACAAAACAAAAAAAAATTACATTCTGAGGAACATAAAAAAAGATATTTTAAGTGTCTGTTTTTAGTCAATACTGTGGAGGTCAACAAGGTCCAATGTTGTTTGGTTTCTTTCAAAATATCTTTTGTTATCTGAAAGAAAGAAATTATACATTTGGAGAGTATATGGCAGAATTTTATTTCTCTATGCTCTATTCACATTTCACATTTATTTATATAACACTTTATACTGTAAATTTTTTTAAAGCAAACAACAGTATTAATGTTGCAAATATAATTTTATATATTTACGTACATTTTTAATTAAATAATATACACACACACATATGTGTGTGTGTGTGTGTGTGATATATATATATACAGTGGGTACGGAAAGTATTCAGACCCCCTTAAATTTTTCACTCTTTGTTATATTGCAGCCATTTGCTAAAATCATTTAAGTTCATTTTTTTTCCTCATTAATGTACACACAGCACCCCATATTGACAGAAATGCACAGAATTGTTGACATTTTTGCAGATTTATTAAAAAAGAAAAACTGAAATATCACATGGTCCTAAGTATTCAGACCCTTTGCTGTGACACTCATATATTTAACTCAGGTGCTGTCCATTTCTTCTGATCATCCTTGAGATGGTTCCACACCTTCATTTGAGTCCAGCTGTGTGTGATTATACTGATTGGACTTGATTAGCAAAGCCACACACCACCCACTGTATATATATACACACACACACACACACACACACACATGTGTGTGTATATTATTTAATATATATATATATATATATATATATAGTAGTCAACATTTGAAATGGATCAAAACCTTTCATCAAAGTTGTCCTAAAACCTAAATGCGTTCTTGTCTTAAGACAACTTTGATGAACTTTTTTGATCCACTTCAAATGTTGACTACTATATATATATATATAGTAGTCAACATTTGAAATGGATCAAAAAAGTTCATCAAAGTTGTCCTAAAACCTAAATGCGTTCTTGTCTTAAGACAACTTTGATGAACTTTTTTGATCCACTTCAAATGTTGACTACTGTGTGTATGTATGTATGTATGTATGTATGTATGTGCATGCAAACATACATGCATGCATACAATTGATGTATTATAGAGTTTAAATTACTTTAAACATTTAAAATAAAAATATCAAAATGTAAATATTTAAGATAATTTCAGATGTTGTAAAACAGCTTCACATTAAAGTTGCTAAATATAATTTAATATATGTTTATATATTTAATATATATATATATATATATATATAGTAGTCAACATTTGAAATGGATCAAAACCTTTCATCAAAGTTGTCCTAAAACCTAAATGCGTTCTTGTCTTAGGACAAATATTATTGAACTTTTTTGATCCACTTCAAATGTTGACTACTGTGTGTGTATGTATGTATGTATGTATGTATGTATGTATGTATGTATGTGCATGCAAACATACATGCATGCATACAATTGATGTATTATAGAGTTTAAATTACTTTTTTAAACATTTAAAATAAAAATATCAAAATGTAAATATTTAAGATAATTTCAGATGTTGTAAAACAGCTTCACATTAAAGTTGCTAAATATAATTTAATATATGTTTATATATTTATTATATGATATTAATTATATTTATTTTATGATAATATGTGACACTGGAGCACAAAAGCAGTCTTAAGTCGCTGGGGTATATTTGTAGCAATAGCCAAAAATACATTGTATGGGTCAAAATTATTGATTTTTTATTTTATGCCAAAAATCATTAGGATATTAAGTAAAGATCATGTTCCATGAAGATATTTTGAAAACTTAATTTTTGATTAGTAATATGCATTGCTTAGAACTTCATTTGGACAACTTTAAAGGCCATTTTCTCAATATTTACATTTTTTTTTGCACCCTCATATTCCAGAATTTCAAATAGTTGTATCTCGGCCAAAAATGAGTCAAAGTTCATTAGTTGCACTGAAAAAAAAAGCTTTCAAAGTAGTAAACAAAACAAAACGTACTATAATATACTACATCAGGGTTTTCTTAACATCAAAATTACGTTTAATTCAATGTCTTCGTCATTATTTGTGAAATTTGCTAGCAATTTTTGAGTGAGAACTTTTTCTACACCAAATGTTTTTGAATGAAGTAAACTCAAAGCAGCTCTACACAATACAAGCGTCCTATTGCTGTAAATGCGATCAGACCTGTCAGAAAAACAAGGCGGCAGACAGAAACACGGGCCGGTCTGACAGAATGAGGAGAAGAACAGCAGTCAGACAGACAGAGCGATTCTCCAGGGCTTCTCTCACTGAAGTTCTGAATCACTGATGCCCTCGGCCCGGCCGTAATCAAACCGCACACGCACTCAATCCCTGAGGAATCCAACCCAACCGAAGCTGCTGCTGCTGCTGCAAACCCACTCAAGGTCAGCAGCGAGCAGCGTAAGACTATCCGCCTTCAGAGAGCGTTCCTTAAAGATTAGCCCAAAATACATTTCTGTCATCATTTATTCACCTCATGATGACTTCTGCTCCCTTAAAACGGGTTTCAAACTGCAAGTTTTTAAAAACGCCCCTGTTATCACCCAATACGGGAATCTTTGAAAACGGGAAAACATGCACGTGTGTAGTAAGTGTTAGGTATGTAGACATGCGCAGTACATGTCGATTTTAAAGGCAAGCACGAACAAACAAACATACACAACAATGGCAGAGTACATGGTACTGTTGTTGATGCTCCAGAGTTTTTTAACGTTTCTTCAGCAAAGTGTGGATTTACTTCACCAATATTACAACCAACAGCGGAGATGCATCATACAGGCCTACAACATATAATCGTCACTTCCCTACAGGTACTGTTTACTAACAAGGTGACAGTGCCAACTACTGGCCTGGCATACGTAATACAGCGTTTTTGGCTGTTTTCGCGGATATGTGTAACCGCAAATTGTTTTGAAAATGTTGTCGTGTATACGTGAAACTTTTTAAAAACGCAAGGGAAAAACTTTTCCGTTTTTTGACTACATTGTTGTCGTGTAAATGTAGCCTGAGACAAAACCTGATCACGCCACTTAGTGACAGCGCCAACTACTGGCCTGGCATACGTAATACAGCGTTTTTGGCTGTTTTCGCGGATATGTGTAACCGCAAATCGTTTTGAAAATGTTGTCGTGTATACGTGAAACTTTTTAAAAACGCAAGGGAAAAACTTTTCCGTTTTTTGACTACATTGTTGTCGTGTAAATGTAGCCTGAGACAAAACCTGATCACGCCACTTACAGTTACAGTCTGTGTGTGTGTGTGTGTGTGTGTGTGTGTGTGTGTGGAGGATCATGAAGAAGGCAGCAGGCAAACTGCCAGCAAACACACAGACAGACAGAGACAGACAGAGAGAGAGAGAGAGAGAGAGAGAGAGAGAGAGAGAGAGAGAGAGAGAGAGAGAGAAATGATAAATCAATGTGATCTCATTCTGTCACTTAAAGCAAACTTATCTGGGAGAAAAAGAAATAATCATTCATTTCATCCTAACAAAATCATCTTTGAATCTGTAATTCAAAGAGTAAACATACAGAAGCAGCACTAGGAGAAACAGCAGCACGAATGTCAGCTTTTACATGCTATTTAACATCTCAATATTTATACATTTGCTCTGAAGTTTTTCCAGACCAAATAGCCCAAAATAAATTCACATTATTTCATGTAAGTAAAATATAGAAAAAAGCCAGTTAAGTATAATTAAGTCATGTCTTTTTCCCCACACTGTTTTTCACTAAATAAACTAAAATAATAACATTATTGAATTAAGACTTTATAACCAGCTTTTCCTTCCAAGACGTTCATCTACACAAAAATCCTGATAACCGAGCCGTGTTCTGATCAAATCAAATAGGCTACACATAAGACAAAGACAATAGCTGTGCTCTGATTTCGGCTATACTTGCATGTAAAATTAGAGAAGCAACATAATATATTTTTTAACAAAGCGCATTGCTCCTCTCAGCCGCTCACTGAACAATGCAGACGCACAGAGAGAGAAAGAGGTGTCTTGCTGGGAAAGCAAGACCTCACACTCGCGCGGCAGTACTGGTGAGTCTCAGACACTAAATAGGTTTGGGCAAACCCTAAAGATTTGTCACTAGGTGCTTTTTGGAGAAAAAAAAAAAAGTCGCTAATGGGGTCTGCAAAGTCACTAAGTTTGCAACACTGTGCATCTCCATTTCTCCAACTACGGGCTAGGCCACGGGTCAAACAGAAAATGTGCGCTGCATTAATCGCGCATTCATAAAATTAGTGCCGTTAAAGTGAAGTTGCGTTAACGCGGTAATTTTGACAGCCCTAATAATATATATATATAAACATTAAACATTACATTTAGCAGACGCTTTTAACCAAAGCAACTTACAAATGAGGACAACAGAAGCAAGGCTTCAGTATCAAAGCTCTGCTAGTAAACAGAAATGTAAATTGATCTTACAGGATTACATTGAGTAAGTAAACATCGATAAAGTGATACTGAAGCTCTGTAATAAACCCGGCGAGTGCCTGAAATGGACCTTCATAGTGTCTGATATGAAACGACAGCATCTCATGTGACACAAATACAAGTAGTGTGAAGCACACAGGAGACTCGACCCAACTGACCCCGATATACAAGTAAAAATATGTATAAAAAAAAAAAATACATAACTACATAAAAAAAACTAAATAAACAACACCTAAATAAAGAAACAACTAATTACTAAATAAATAATAACTATATAACAGCTGATGAACTACATAAATAAACTGCTTATATAAATAATAAAAACTAAATAACTAAAAGACAACCTAACTAATAACAAAATAAATAAAATAAATGACTAACTAAAATTAACAAAATATCTAAAATTACAACTAATAAATAAACAGCTAAAGTAAATAAAAAACAACTGACTACAACAAAAAAAATAAATCAACTAAATTTAGAGTGGAGTTCAAAACCCTAGTTTTTGTTTTTAAGTCCCTAAACAACCTAGCCCCGTCATATCTCTCTGAGCTTCTATCTCCACATAACTCTTCTCGAGCTCTTCGATCCGGTAGTCATAGATTGCTCAATGTTCCCAGAGCCAGACTTAAACAAAGAGGTGAACGTGCCTTTGCCGTCGCGGGTCCTAAACTCTGGAACAGGTTACCAGTTCATATTAGATCTGCTCCTACAATACAGATTTTTTAAATCTTTGCTTAAAACTCATTTTTCCATTGCTTTTAATGTCCCTTGATGATTCATTTTTAAATTCGACTTCGGTTGTTGTTCTGATTTTCTTTTGATATCCTGTTTATAATTTGTCTCTGATTTAATCTGCGATATTATTTTAATTGTTTTGCTTGTATTTATTTTATCTGATGCTGTAAAGCACATTGGTCACATGGTGCTATATAAGTAAATTAAACTTAAATCAAGTAAATAACTAAACAACTAAAAAACAATTAGTAAACAAATTTACTAAAATTACACCAATAGATAAATAACTAAATATACAAAATCAATAAATCAACTAGCCTAACTAAATAAAACAACTAAATGACATAAGTATATAACCAAATAAAACAAAAATAGGAAGAAAAAAAAGACCTAACTACTGATATAAACACGCGCGCACAAGCAAAACAGCCTTTCTCTTAAAATGACATTCAGTTATATAACTACTTTCTATTTAAGTATTTATATTGAAGTGTTTTCTATTTGTATTTAAGCACATTAATATTCATGCTGGTGCATCTTTCCAAGACCTCTTTGCAATGCATTATGGGACTTCCTTCTCAGTGAAGGATCTTTACAATGCTGCCTTAAAATCTGGCCAAAAACAAGGCACATAAACATAAGAAAAACCATAACATTGCTGCTGAACTTGGAGTCTGGATTGTACTCATGCTGTCTATATAGGCGACTCAGAGCTCGAATGTGAATGATGCACTTCCAGACACAAACACGGCACTGACCCAGATCTCTGATGTATTATTTGAGGTACAGTATCAGTACACAAAGCCCATCTATGGGAGCTGTAGTGTCTGTGAGCGGTCATACAGATGGAAAAAGAGCAGGTCAACACTGCCACAGCGACACACAGAAGAAAATCACGACTCCACGCCTCATCATTACTGAAGCGCACGCTATACC
Organism: Sinocyclocheilus grahami; assembly: GCF_001515645.1. NCBI lineage: Eukaryota > Metazoa > Chordata > Actinopteri > Cypriniformes > Cyprinidae > Sinocyclocheilus > Sinocyclocheilus grahami. The sequence goes on along the minus strand of NW_015505727.1, from coordinate 284,955 downwards.
TTCATTTCCTCACAAATGACTGGAATTATTACTCAACAGCAGCTGCGTGAAAATGTCAACGCTTCATGTTAAATCATGATAATAATATCGCTGACTGTAAAAGTCTCAAAATAAACAATTTCATGATTGCATGATGAAAAACAGATTTTTTTCTTTCCTTTGGTAATACAGCTATAATGTAATAACATTCACAAAGCTTCCTCACTTATTTACTGAACCGTCTTATTTTATATATCATCTTAGTTATGAGCTCATTTACATACGACCAAATTTACATATTCATGATGGCCTGCTATTTGTGAGTTCAGCCAATCACAACAGAGGTAATTTACATATTTAAAGGTACAATCAATTTAACAAGAAAATATTATTTTCTTGTAAAGAAAAATGTTTTTATATAATAATAAAATATTTTTTTCTTAAATATTCTATATTAGTGAAATATTATAACAGTAATAATTATATATTTATTTTGTTTAATATTTTTAGTAGTAATAATCAATGCAGAAAACAACAATAATAATTTATATAATTATTACTACTACTACTGTAATAATATTGTTATTAATAATATTATTATTTACAGCTGAAGTTGCCAATCACTTATTTTCACTATCATACAAACATTTTTCATTATCCAAGTCATTATCAATTTAATTTCATTATTCATATTTGATTACTACAAAAACCAATAGATTTCTGACAATATTTCTCACCAAATCTACTGTTCTACTCAGAAATAAGTCCGTTTATGCAAGTACATTGGGATGCAAAAGCCATTTTTATGTCGCCAACAGCAGGCGCTCAGTTTGCTCTAGTTCACTGGCATCTGACTTCAGTCTTCATTCATTCTGCAGTTGTGAATGAAGACAGCAAGAGCGTCAGACAGACAGCTTGACTAACAGACGCACTACAGACAGACACGGGCTCCTAACAGGCTTTTGAGAGCCATTCAGATGAGGAGACGGTTCCTGTGGCCCGTCTCAACTCGACTCGTCTCAACAGGATAATTACGGCTGGCGGTGAAGAGGCCTTCATTTAATGGAGTGTATTTACACACCGCCGGAGAGTGAAGGGCCTTAAATGTCAGCGTTATGACTCAGTCGACATGTAAACCACACCGTATGACAGATACAGCGTCAAAGCGTTTAACCTCGCCCTGCACAAGCTGATATTTCCAAATGACGCTCGCCGAGAGACAGCAAATAAAGCGGGACGACACTGGAGACGCTCTTGAAGCTGAAGGTTGAGGAGGAACTGTGAAATCTTACTCTGTTCGCTGCAGTTTCGCAGCTTTCTGGGAGAAAGACGAGCCGTTCGGAGGCAAAGCTGCGTTGATTCAGTATCTGATGGAAAAGGACACGCGGGTCACTCGGATGAGACGTCCGGATCTCGCTGACTGGATTGGGTTTGTCCCAGTTTGGAGTTTCAGAAGGAGAGGAGGAAACATTATGATCTAGAAGACTGCAGAGAGAAAGGACACGCCGTCCAAAACATCACCCAAAAATATGAGAGAGAAGAAGAGAAAAGGAAGGAAAGGAAAATAGAAAGACACAGAACAGAAAAAGGGAGGAAAGACAAAGAATCCTGAAATCTCACAGCTTTTTGTGTTAATAGTGAATTATTTTGATTCGGACCAATAGAAAACCACCCAGAACACCTTAGAAACCACATAGCAACACATTAAAAACTGGGGCTACATGAATAACTGAAATAAAACCCAAATCACCCTATGGATTAAAATTAATTATTCTAAAGTTATTATATTATTTTTCTTAAATACTCAATGGTTTAACAAGAGAAGACAAAATACGAACAAATAAAGAGAGACACACGAAATGCGGAGACACTGAGCTGATAACCAGAGTGCGTGTTTCATATCTCTAGCACACGCTGCCCTTGAGCTGTATCAGAGAGTGTGTGTGTATGTGTGTGTGGATTGATGAAGACAGCATCTCATTTTAGCTATTTGTACACCTGAAGCGAGTTTGAGGAAAGTGCACGCTCTTTCCTGCTCAAAGTCTTTCTGGTAGCCGTTATTGTTGCAGAAGTACGAGAAAGACCTCCCTATAACCTCCCATGAGGCCGAGCGTGACGGGCACGACGTAGCGCTCTATTTTTACTCTGTTTTTGAAGAATAAACTAAAGCAAAGTTACATGCGTGCGTCAGAACAGTTGACAGTTACAACAGGAGAAGAGGATGCGTTTAAAGATGAAAGACGCTGGAATAAAACAAGACTGGATCTCGCCTGAACGGATGGAAATGTAGACATTAGAAAAACATCTCTTGATCGAGCGGGGGAAAAAAGTTGACAGCATATGAGTTTCCATTATGTGTCAGGTCTTTATCTAGCAATAAAATTAAATAAAAAAAAAAAAATCCGATCTGCATCACCTTTTGAATAACTTTCATAACGGTTGTCTGAAAAGTTGAGATTATCATATACATCTCAAATAAAAAATAATTATGTCTGTGCTGTAATTTTCCTATAAAAAGTCACTTCACTGAAGAACTGTAGGTTCAAGAATCCTACCTGCAAAGCTACAGTACTGTTAAAGGGGTCATCGGATGTGACATGCACTTTTACAAGTTGTTTGAACTGAAATGTGTGTTGCAGTGTGTGTACACAGCCACCCTATAATGACAAAGATCCACCCAGTGTTTTTTTGGAGACGCTCTTGAAGCTGAAGGTTGAGGAGGAACTGTGAAATCTTACTCTGTTCGCTGCAGTTTCGCAGCTTTCTGGGAGAAAGACGAGCCGTTCGGAGGCAAAGCTGCGTTGATTCAGTATCTGATGGAAAAGGACACGCGGGTCACTCGGATGAGACGTCCGGATCTCGCTGACTGGATTGGGTTTGTCCCAGTTTGGAGTTTCAGAAGGAGAGGAGGAAACATTATGATCTAGAAGACTGCAGAGAGAAAGGACACGCCGTCCAAAACATCACCCAAAAATATGAGAGAGAAGAAGAGAAAAGGAAGGAAAGGAAAATAGAAAGACACAGAACAGAAAAAGGGAGGAAAGACAAAGAATCCTGAAATCTCACAGCTTTTTGTGTTAATAGTGAATTATTTTGATTCGGACCAATAGAAAACCACCCAGAACACCTTAGAAACCACATAGCAACACATTAAAAACTGGGGCTACATGAATAACTGAAATAAAACCCAAATCACCCTATGGATTAAAATTAATTATTCTAAAGTTATTATATTATTTTTCTTAAATACTCAATGGTTTTATTTTACAGTGAAATTTTACAACAGTAAATATTTTTAACAACATATTTATTCAGTACTAGTAGTACTATACTAGTAATAATAACCATTATTATGTACATTATTATTATTGATATCACAATATCAATCACAAATATTGGTCAAATTATGCAGTGCTACACAAGCAATATAATTGCAATTTCAAATGTGTTTTAAAAAAGGTATAGATTTACCTTTTTTAAAACACATTTGACATTGCAATTATATTTATCATATTATTATTATTATTATTAATAGGGCTGGGCAAAAAAAAATCGAATGTGATTTTCAGGCGATTCATTGCTGATTTTGAACGCGATTTTGTGTAGCTTGTCAGTGAACTCTGTGTAGTAAATGCCACTCCATCTGAACGCACGTGCTGGAGATTTACTACTAATCACCAGAATTTACTGACGAGATTCGCATGAAAATCACATTCGATTTTTTGCACAGCCCTAATAATTACCATTATTATTATTATTTATTACAATTATTGTTATTATTATCATTGTTATTCAGAATAACAATAAAAATACCATTATTATTATCATCATCATCACAATTTTTGGCCAAATTATACAGTGCTAGAAAACAAGAACAGCAAACTTTTAAACTGCAATTACGCTTTTTATAATAATAATAATACAATTACATTTAGACATTTAGCAGATGCTTTTATCCAAAGCGACTTACAATTAGATTTAAAAACCACTAAAAAAAACAGATCCTAGCAACCACATAGTAACTAGGGCTACATGATATTGAAGAAAAATGCGATAAGCAGTGACTGAAAACTTGGACTTTTCGTAACTTCACTTAAGTATTAAAATCATTCAGTTTTCACAAGCCACTGCAGTAAACATATTGCTAGTATGTTTGCAGTATTTCAAAATATCATGTAGCCTTAAATATCAACACACTAAAACAACCAAGAACATCCTAACAACCACATTGCAACACACAGAAGTCAAACACCTACAACAATCAGAGCTATCAGAGAACAAGAGAAGACAAAATACGAACAAATAAAGAGAGACACACGAAATGCGGAGACACTGAGCTGATAACCAGAGTGCGTGTTTCATATCTCTAGCACACGCTGCCCTTGAGCTGTATCAGAGAGTGTGTATGTGTGTGTGTGTGGATTGATGAAGACAGCATCTCATTTTAGCTGTTTGTACACCTGAAGCAAGTTTGAGGAAAGTGCACGCTCTTTCCTGCTCAAAGTCTTTCTGGTAGCCGTTATTGTTGCAGAGGTACGAGAAAGACCTCCCAATAACCTCCCATGAGGCCGAGCGTGACGGGCACGACGTAGCGCTCTATTTTTACTCTGTTTTTGAAGAATAAACTAAAGCAAAGTTACATGCGTGCGTCAGAACAGTTGACAGTTACAACAGGAGAAGAGGATGCGTTTAAAGATGAAAGACGCTGGAATAAAACAAGACTGGATCTCGCCTGAACGGATGGAAATGTAGACATTAGAAAAACATCTCTTGATCGAGCGGGGGAAAAAAGTTGACAGCATATGAGTTTCCATTATGTGTCAGGTCTTTATCTAGCAATAAAATTAAATAAAAATAAAAAAAATCCGATCTGCATCACCTTTTGAATAACTTTCATAACGGTTGTCTGAAAAGTTGAGATTATCATATACATCTCAAATAAAAATAATTATGTCTGTGCTGTAATTTTCCTATAAAAAGTCACTTCACTGAAGAACTGTAGGTTCAAGAATCCTACCTGCAAAGCTACAGTACTGTTAAAGGGGTCATCGGATGTGACATGCACTTTTACAAGTTGTTTGAACTGAAATGTGTGTTGCAGTGTGTGTACACAGCCACCCTATAATGACAAAGATCCACCCAGTGTTTTTTTTTTTTTTTATCTCGTTAAATAATTTCCCCTTTCTCAAATCGAGCTGACTGTCTGTGTGACGTCACACAGACCCAGGCCCCTCCCACGATAGTTTGATTGACATTAGCGTTTTTCCTTAGACCCGCCCTGAGTGAGCTGTCATCAGTCCGCCATTGTTTCACCGCCGGAGCAGATGTAGACAAGAACGACTTTTGTTGTTGGATGTAATAATGACCATAGCAGTCGTCATTTACTCCCAACATCTGAGCCACTGAAGACGCAGTGGATTACCTTTGTTTCTAAGGGGTTGCCCCCCGATCTGCCTAAATGCGTCTAATCTTTGCGCGAATCATTCGTGATCCAGGTTTTTTAATGAATCTTTGCAAATCGCGTTTCCCAATAATGTGCTAGTTAGCAAGTTTCACGATGAATGCAGCTAAAGTTTACCGTCTCTCAGAGAGCGGCGGGGTCAGCAGAGCTCATTTGAATTTAAAGCGACATGCAATAAAACAGCTTGCTGTAGACAGAGCTGTTTTTGTCAGGGTAAAAAGGGTGTTGTTTTACACCAATTTTAACCAAACTGTGTTACAGACTTTTCATTAAGACCCTAAAGAATCATATCAACTTGTGGAAAATGGGCATCCGATGACCCCTTTAAAAGTTTTAGGCACTTGTGTAAAAATGCTTGCGTAAAATGATGCTGTCAAAAATAATGCCATAAATAGATTTTCTTTATTTACAACAGAACAGCACAACCCAGATGTTCGAATTTGTGCAACGCATTTTATGGACGACAGTTTTGTGAACCTAGGAGAGTAGCCTACAAGGCTGGCTGTGCAAAGGCTATTTCTAAAAAAAAAAAAAAGGTCAATTCCGACTTTGCTATGACAATCAGGCGCTTATTGTGAATCATCTACTGCAAGTATGTTTTCTTAATAGTTTAAGTATTTGCTATGGACCGTTCAAAAAAATGCGGAGTTTTGCGCAGCGCAGAGTAACGTGTCATGTGTGTGCGTGAGAGAGAGACAGGGTCAAATCACAGTGGAGTCAGCTTTCTTAAATCGCGGCTTGTGTACTGCAAATACATACGAGCATCATCACGGTGTCGGTCACGCGACTCTGTTCCCTTTTCGGGCTTGAACTGATGGTAAAACTAGGACATTACGTACTGTCTTTACAATTATGGTGAAAGCTGAAGCTCGCGATTATGGAAAGGGGCGTTACATTTCCAACGCATGCTTGTGGTATTCGGCCAATCACAATGCACTGGGTCAGCTGGCCAATCAGAGCAGCCTGCGCTTGTCGGAAGGAGGGGCTTTGCAGAAAACGAAGTGTTTGAGAGAGGCGGGGCATAGAAGAACTACAATAATGTACAGTATTTGAAAAATAATGTTTTTTGAACATTAAAGCATGTCAACATATTCTGTTACACCAAATACACAAAATAATGATCTTTAAAATAGCATCATATGACCCCTTTAAATTAAATCAACATTTGGTGTGACCATCCTTTGTGTTTAAAGCAGCTTTTGCCCTCGGTGCACTTGTGCATAGTTTCTCAGGTAGCTTTGCAGGTACGTCTCTTGAAACATCTTGGAGACGTTGGTTGCCACAGTTCTTCTGGTTTTAGATTTTGGTCTGTCTCAGTTTGTTATGTTTCTTCATGTGATTCCAGACAGACTGGATGATGATGAGATCAGATCTCTGTGTGGAGCACTGGCTGCTGTCAGACAAATATCTCACTGGATTATTACAATTAATGGCAAAATTAAGGTTTGGAAATGGAAACTGATATTTCCTACTGACACTACAGCAAAAGATAGAAATAACTGACGTAAACCATTTTTTTAGCTGCATGGTGAAAATACTAATGTTCTATTAAATTTGGCCACCATTGTATAAAGTATTTCTAAAAAGATGCATGACTTTAGTGTGCATCATTTCTCAGTGTTGATCTGGCTGTTATAATTGCATTAGAAAGCATAAATGTCAACATGTAGAGATTTTGCTACACCATTGTATATGTCCATGGATTTGAGTGGGTTTTTTGAGTGGGTTTTTTGAGTGGGTAATTTATTAGTCGGTATATAATACAGCATGTGGTGTTTGCCATGCCTCATCTTATTCATTTTTGTTAATAAACGTTTTTTTATTACCAAATCATGTGCTCGTGCGACCAACTGAGAAAGTTAGCTGCAAAAGAGCGACCAGTGGGAAGAATGAGTCTAGAGCCCTGGTGGGTGGGGGTGTAGATTGGCCCCGGTGGTCTGAACGGCTTCATTAGGCCCGTGTTACTCTTTTGAAGCCACGGACCGGCTCGGAGGAGGACTTGAAAGCAGTTTGTGCAAATACAGGAAAAAGCCAGCCGTGCAATTATCACAACACAAAAGACAGTCGTGCATTTCAGACTGGCCGAAATGAGCTCGCTAATGCATTGTGTGCGAGATTCAAACGAGCTCGACATGAAAGCCAGATCCAGCGGTACGTGAAACGGCGGCGTCGGCGGCCTGTTTAACAAGGCAACCTGTGTTGGGTTTAATTTCTCCAGCAAAGACATCTCTCGCTCTCGTTCTCTCAGGCGGTTTACACCTACAGCGGTTCGCAATGTCCTCCCATCAGCCACGAGAAAGACAGATCTGTAATTACTGTCTCGCACTAAAAATGACACGCAGAGCCTATAAACGGTGCACTTTGAGGAAGATGCTAATGTTGGACTTTGGACTGAAAACACTGGTCAGTGTTGGACACACGTCACATGGATGCATGTTTGTTTATGTGCATGCAACTTAAACTATGCAATCAGCCAAAAAAAACTACTGCTACTAATTTAATGCTAGTTAATGCAACAAAAAAAAGTACCACTGGGAGTTTTTCTGGAAGGTGAACATGACCTTCAGCCTCCACATCCTGGTCAAAAAGCCTGCTCAATAGTGTGCCAACAGGGTTTTATAACCAACTACAAACTTGCAATGAATATATTTTGATGTGAAATGCCCAATTCTGTCATTATTTACTGACACTCGTGTCGTTCCAAACCTGAATGTTTCTTCTGTGGAAGAACAAAGATGATGTTTTGAAAAATCTTGTTTTGTCAATGGGATCCAATGTTGTTTGGACTCCAAAGATCGTCAAAATATCTTCAAAATTTAAGTTATACATTCATTTTTGGGTGAACCGTTCCTTTAAGGCTCGCACTACATTTTCTTGTTAATTATTCAATTATTCTCTGATATGAGTCACATTATGGTACAAAAATGGGTTGCAAATGCCGTTTCATGTTGCCTTCAACATAAAAACTGAGCCAAGCAACAACTTACAGACATTTACAATAACACCAACTCAAGGTTGTTTGGACCTCAGCGGTCTTCAAAATATCTTCTTTGTGTCCCTCAGAAGAACAAAAGTCATACAGGTTTAGAACATCATTTTTAGGTGATTCGCCAAACCAAACCGAAAGTCTCACCTTACATTTTCTCAATTATTCTATTTCATTCAGATATGCGTCACATTATGGCACAAAAAAAGCCTTAAATAATAAAGCCATGTAACAATTTATGGACATTTTAGATGCACAGTGACTTCAACATCATCAAGGCTTGTTCTCAATGTTTTTTGAACCTCAACGTTCTTCAAAATATCTTCTTTCTGTCCCACAGAACAACAAAAGTCATGCAGGTTTGATTGTAATTTTTGGGTGAACTGTTCCTTTAAGTCTCACCCTACATTTTCTTGTTGATTCGTAATGCATCACATTACGGTACAAAAATGGGCAACAAATGGCATTTGAAATTAGCCCCCCCAAAAATAAATAAATTTGAGCCAAGAAACAATTTACAGACACATTTTAGATGCACAATGATTCATCATCATCATCAATAACACCAACTCAAGGTTGTTTGGACCTCAGTCATCAAATTATCTTCTTCATGTCCCACAGAAGAATAAAAGTCATGTAGGTTTGGATCATTTAGGAACGGTTTCTTTAAATCTCACCCTACATTTTCTTGTAAATGATTCAGTTTTACTCAGATATACGTCACATTACAGCACAACATGGCCTTTAACATGAAAACATGAGCCAAGCAACAATTGATATTTAACATTCCTCAACAAAATATCTTCTTTGTGTCCCGCAGATAAGAAAAAGTCATACAGGGTTGAAACATCATTTTTGGGTGAACTGTTCCTTTAAGACTCTCGCTACCTTTTTTTCTTGTTAAGAATTCTGTTTCAATCTGACATTCATGAGTCATGACATTCTGACATTGGTGCAAAAATGGGTAGCAAATGCCATCTGATGTTGAAAAACTGAGCCAAGCAACAATTTATAGACATTAGGCTGTTCATTTTTTTTGTGTAAAAATATATAATTAATAAAGTTGCTTAAACGATTAGAGAACACTCTAAAAAATGCTGGGTTGTTTCAACCCAACTTTGGGTCAAATATGGACTAACCCAACCGTTGGGTTCAATTTTTACATTAAATTTTTAACCCAACAGTTTGGTTAGTCCATATTTGACCCAAAGTTGGGTTGAAACAACCCAGCATTTTTTAGAGTGTTCTCTAATCGTTTAAGCAACTTTATTAATTATATATGATTTATAAACAGTATGCACTTTTTTTTCCAAAGATAGTTGTGTTATTTTATTATGCTTTGAAGCAACGTGCATAATATTTTGCGCCATGCACCCTCTTGTGGCCTCAGGAGAGAAGGCAAAAGCTTTTTTCCCCTAACTGAAATTATGCCTTTTAAATGTTTTGATAATATTTAAGTAGAAAATTGGAATTTAGTTTTTCAGTCATTTTGACAGCCCTAATAGACACATTTTAGATGCACTATGACATCATCATCACAAACTCAAGACTTGTTCTCAAAGTTGTTTGGACCTCAAAGTTTTCAAAATATCCCAAAGAACGAACATCACACAGGTTTGGATCATTTTAAGGTGAATTTTCTACATCTTTAGTTAATTATTCTGTTTCACACAGACATGTGTCATACTATGGTTCAAAAATGGGTTTCAAATGATGTTTCATGTTAGCTTAAAAAATAAAGAAATAAAAAAGCCATTTTTGTGTGAACTGCTCCTTTAAGTTCGGAATAATTAGGATTCTTAATGTTTTTGAAAGAAGTCTCGTCTGCTCACCAAGACTACATTTATTTTATGAAAATACAGTAAAATTGTGAAATATTATTACAATTTCAAATATCTGTTTTCTATGTCAATATATTGTAAAATGTAATTTACTCCTGTGATGTGAAGCTGAATTTTCAGCATCGTTACTCCAGTGTTCAGTGTCACATGATCCTTCAGAAATCCTTCTAATTCACACTATGAAATTTTAAATTGTAACATTTAACAAAATTAATTTTTACTGTACTTTTGATCCAATAAATGCAGTCTTGGTGAGCAGAAGAGACTTCTTTTAAAAACATTAATGAATAAAACATTTTAACCAGTTTCATCCCATTATGGAGCAAAAATGGCTAGTTAATAGTGTTTACAAAGACATTTTGCTTCATCATCATCATCATCATAATCATCACCATCAACTCAAGGCTTGTTCTCAAAAGATCATGTTTCATTACTGTAATTGCACACGGACAATAACATCCCACGAAGACGCCCACAGCCTCAACACACGCGAAACTCGACAAGATAATCAGCGCTCGCCGACTGATCTAAAGAAATGACTGACAGCAAAGTTTAAGCTGCAAGACACTGGCTCCCAGCATCAGCGTTCAGATCATCCGTGCCTACATAAACACACACACGTTCTGTATGACCGTGTTTATTCTTCCAGCGTGTGAATCATCCACACACCACAATGTGTCATACACACTCATTTCAAACGGCACCAGAGGAAAGGAGCAGATGCACAAAGCACGCGCAGGGTTCGCACTTGACTGGATTCCTGAAATCAATCGCCGCTCTGAATGAACACAGGCGGCCGATGAGCGATAAGGTCGCCATGGAAACCGTCTCGGCGCAGCATCCTCAGACATGCGCCAGTGTTAACCTCTTAAGTGGCAAGGGCACGCGCGGCATCAAAACACGCATGTCAACATGATCACAGCGTCAAACCCTCCGCTGCATAAACCGATAGATAGATGGATGAAACCAGACTGAAGGCATCATGGGAGCACAATGATGCAAACTAGGAGCTGCATGGTGAATTCTGGGAAATACAGTGGGTACGGAAAGTATTCAGACCCCCTTAAATTTCTCACTCTTTGTTATATTGCAGCCATTTGCTAAAATCATTTAAGTTAATTTTTTTTCCTCAATGTACACACAGCACCCCATATTGACAGAAAAACACAGAATTGTTGACATTTTTGCAGATTTATTAAAAAAGAAAAACTGAAATATCACATGGTCCTAAGTATTCAGACCCTTTGCTGTGACACTCATATATTTAACTCAGGTGCTGTCCATTTCTTCTGATCATCCTTGAGATGGTTCTACACCTTCATTTGAGTCCAGCTGTGTTTGATTATACTGATTGGACTTGATTAGGAAAGCCACACACCTGTCTATATAAGACCTTACAGCTCACAGTGCATGTCAGAGCAAATGAGAATCATGAGGTCAAAGGAACTGCCTGAAGAGCTCAGAGACAGAATTGTGGCAAGGCACAGATCTGGCCAAAGTTACAAAACATTTTTAGGAAAAAAATTAACTTAAATGATTTTAGCAAATGGCTGCAATATAACAAAGAGTAAAAAATTTAAGGGGGTCTGAATACTTTCCGTACCCACTGTATGTGCTGGTTAATAACATACATGTTATAAGAACATTGCAAGAACCATAATCTGGGAGTCTGTTTGTGCCAAGGTCACAGTTTCTGCTCATTAAAAATTGAGTTAGCAGACTCTTCGTTTAGAGAAACAATTAATTATTGATTAGATCCACAAGAGCACATCGCCCCCTCGTTTGGTCCACCTCTGCAGGTAAAAACAATTCAATCAACCAACCAACATCGGACCAGTTAACCAATTTCTGATGTGTGCATTCACTGACCACAGACCAGCTGGAGAATTACCCACCATTAAAGGAAAACTTCACCCAACATGACAATTTGCTGAAATAGTACTCACCCTCAGGTCATCCAAGATGTAGATGAGTTTATTTCTTCATCAGATTTGGAGAAATGTAGCATTCCATCACTTGCCCACCAATGGATCCTCTGCAGTGAATGGGTGCCGCCAGAATGAGAGTCCAAACAGCTGATAAAAACCATCACAATAATCCACAAGTAATCCACAAAACTCCAGTCCATCAGTTAATGTCTTGAGAAGAGAAAAGCTGCATGTTTGTGAAAAACAGATTCATTATTAATACGTTTTTAACTTCAAATAATTGCTTGTCGAAATCTGAATCTAACCCATAATAACGCTTCCTCCAGTGAAAAAGTCCATCTCCTCTTGTCTCTCACATCATAATCGAACCACATTTGTTTAAAACTTTTTTGGCTTGTAAATGGTGTTCGATCTGTGCAGATTTCTCTCCTGATTCAGACGAGGCGACTTTTTCACTGAAGAAAGCAATATAGAGGACTTGTATTTTAGCCACAAGAAATTGATGGACTGGAGTGGTGTGGATTACTTGTGGATTATTGTGATGTTTTTATCAGCTGTCTGGACTCTCATTCTGACGGCACCCACTCACTGCAGAGCATCCATTGGTGAACAAGTGATATAATGTTACATTTCTCCAAATCTGATGAAGAAACAAACTCATCTACATCTTGGATAACCTGAGGGTGAGGACATTATCAGCAAATGTTCATTTTTGGGTGAACTACTCCTTTAATGTGAAGACCAGTCTCTCTTTGGAGTAAACTGTCCTTGTTTCTCTAAATAAAACTAGCATTTTCAATCTTCCATTTCAAATATGATGGTAAAATGTATTTTTTAAAAATGAGTAACAACAACAAAAACAAACATTTTAAACTAAAACACACACTAGTGATAGCAGATTTATATCTCATTGGCCTGCATATAATCAGAGCAACAACAACAACAAAAAAAAACCAAAGCAGCACAAAGAAAAAGGTCTTTAAAATTTGATATGGCTGATCTCTGCAGTGCATCTGAATTTGCCTGCAACAACCTCAGTAATTAATCTTTTTCTTTTCCACTGATGTTAACAGCCTCCTCAAACCAATCGTTTAATTAAAAACATTTCAAATGGCGACTAACGCAAAATAACCTCTATTACTCTTTCTCTGAGTTGTGTCACATAAGTGTGGGAGGGCTGCGATTCTTTTCTCTCCCTCGATCAGGCCAAATTTACCCAAGGCTGCTTTAACAGAGGATAAAAATGCCTTCACTGAAGAAGTTTACTGTTCTGGACACCTGTTACCAATGCATATCTTTAGATGAACAACACTCATGCATGCGCGGTCTGTAATGTGTTTGCCAAGTCTGTCTTGATTTGATCTTAATATGTGACACCTGCCTCTCCAATGGTTAGACCAGTGGTTCCCAATCCTGGTCCTGGAGAACCCCCAACACTGCACGTTTTTGGTGTCTCTCTTATCTGACACTCACATTTGAGGTCTTGGAGTCTTCACTAATGAGTTGAATCAGGTGTGTTTAAATAGGGAGACATCTAAAATGTGCAGTGTTGGGGGTTCTCCAGGACCAGGATTGGGAACCACTGTGTTAGACCATTACGCACTGGTTTAGATGCATGCACAAGAACTTAGTAACACTCACATTTCATCAAGTTTTAACACATTTTGAGAAGACTCTCTCATCTCTACATTAACTAGCATGCACGGGAATTTAAACACGAAACATACTTATCTACACGCATGCATAGTTTTAGCGTTGTATGGAAACGCAAGCGTTTAGAAACGCACTGGTTTAGATGCATGCACAAGCACTTAGTAACACTCACACTTCAGGATTTAACGCATTTTTGCATGAGACTCTCTCATCACACGTCTCCAGCACGTTTACTAGTATGCACAGGAATTTAAATACGAAACAGACTTGTCTACGCGCGCATGCATGAGTTTTGGCGTTTTTTGGAAACGCACTGGTTTAGCTGCATGCACAAGCACTTAGTAACACAAAACTTGATGAAATGTTAATCGCATTTAACTAGTATGCACGGAAACTTAAACACAAAACAGACTTGTCTGCACGCACGCATGAGTTTTGGTGTTGTTTGGAGGCGCAAGCGCGTAAAGGAGCCGCGCGTAAACGTTTGGCGACTCCGCGCTGCGCTCTTACCCGAGCGGCTCTGGAGGAGTACGGGTCCTCGAACAGGTTCCAGATGACCGGCTGCCACTTTCTCCACCTGCTGCCGGTACCGTCCGCGGACACCACGTCCTCGATGCCAAGCCGCTTGCCGTACTCGTCGTCCTCGTCGTTGTCCACGTTCATCTCGAACACCTCCAGCGCCTCCTCGGCATCCCGGTGCTGTCGGTAGGACATCCAGCAGCACGGCTCCACGTCCGTCTCATCGATGCCCCAGAAGGACAGCTCCTCCTCGAACAGCGGCCCGCACACGTCCGCCGGGCAGTGCAGCTTACCGGTCCGGTAATAGTTGAGCACGTAGGCAAAGACGCTTGGGTGCCGGTCGAAGAAATACTCGTTGCTGCGCGCGTTGTACTCGATGAAGCCCGGGACTTGTTGCAGCTGGTCCAGAACCGACTCGAGGTCCGACTCTGAGGCGAGCAGGGCCAGACGCGTGCCCGGCAGGGTCTTCAACGTGGTCCGGTAGGTTTCGTGCCTCGTGCCCCCGACGTTGAGGATCACCCTCTCGTGATCGTCGAACTTGCCCATCTCTCAGAGTGAGACATGGCGCGAGGGGAGTAACGTTACTCTACGGTGCTGCTGTGGCAAAGCTGGAGTACTCCAATAGTTCGCGAACAGCCTCATTGAAGTGAAGGATCGAACCGAACCGAACGCTTTATTCGCGGCGAGCGAGACAAACCGAGCTCGCGCGGACAGGTGAAAGAAAGCAGCAGCTCTTTCTTCTATCGATTCATCATCATCACCTGCGGCTCGCGCTTCGGAGCAACAAGAGCACGCTCGCTTTCTTTCTCTCTCTCTCTCTCCCTCACTCAAGGACACACCCTTTGTCATCTGTGGCATTCGACATCAATATATTCATATAAAAATTGTCAAATGCAGGGTTGGGCAAAAATACATCAAAATGTATTTGAAAATAAAATACAAAATACAGCAGCCACACCATGTATCAAAATAAACTACTGTATTTTTGTATTTTAAAAGTACTTTTGGGAGCATGAAATTTCTTCGCAAACCTTCCATCAATTGGCATATTTGATCTATCCCTTCACCATTACACTGACTCAGTTGATAAACAATGTTTGATAGAAACAGCTTTTCTCTGGCCGAGTCATGCCATAAATCTGTTAACTGGTTGCATATCCCGACGATCTCCCAGATGAATGCTAGTTTTAAAGTAACAATCATTTTAATGTTTAACAGTTTGTGAATGATTCATAATTATGAGTTACATCAGAAAATAGCAACAGAACTTGTCAAGGAGTATTAACCCATTTGTGTTGATTCATGACTAAAACTACACCAGCCGAACCCAACATGGAGCAGGTTGTGATACATTGCATAGTGTTCAAATAAATAGTTCATTGATGGAAAAAAAAACCTACTTAGACAAATTCGTTAGGGCTGTACAATTAATCGAATTTCTAATCGCGATTACAATTATGGATGCCACAATTACATAATCGTTCAAAGTCCACTTATGTTATTCTGCATGCTTAAGATGCGTTTTTTTCATTCTGCATGTTATCTTAAGGGTTTTTCCTATTATTTTAATTTTAGTTTTAGTATAACATTATAATACCAATCATATTTTTACTTTTTTATAATTTAAAGAAACCAATCCGATGTATAGTTGACATTTGAGGCTTAATACTATAGAAAAGCACTAAAAGTTTTTCAGTTAGTGTTTCAGCTTGTTTATTTTCATATAAAAATACGGCATGCAGTCGCATCAAACAATGGTATAAACATCATTCAACGTAAATTGTGGTAATCATAATGAATAATCGCAATCACAATTTCAAGGGAATAATCGACACTTATGATTTTTGTCATAATCGTGCAGCCCTAACATTCGTGATGAATAACTTCCAATTATTAATTACTCATTCATGATATATGATTTGTTAATCTTTTATTATGGTTTAAACATTTTTGAAATCACCTATAGGACTCGATAGTTTTTTTCTTCTTCATATTTTTCAATATTATGAAATTACTGTTTGCCAGAAAACTGGTAGCACAAGCCTAAAATCAACAGCCTGAAAACAGACATTTAATGTAAAAATTAAAATAATAATCATTCATTCTTATTTAGCTAGTAATGATTTGTATTTTCCAAACAATGACACATATGCAAAATATGTGTGGGCCTAATTAGAGTTCAGATACAGGAAATACTGCTCATAATTGCCCAAACTAATCATACCAAATTATGATAAAGCCTACACAAATTAATCTGAGACGTGAAAAAACAATTGGAGATGTCTGTATAAAGAATGATAGACGCGCTGTTCTAGAAACCTCTACCAAGTCTTTATTTATTCATTCATTCATTCATTCAAAGCTTGTCAAATGTAAATGTCTACAAACCATTGCTCTTTGTCTACAAACCACTGATTGCTCTTTACGTTATATTTGCGGATGAATCTACAACCCCATTGCAAAATAACTCCTTTTACCCAAATCTGAAGGTCAAATTGATTGTGATATGGCAAAATTAAAAGGAAATTTTGGCAAGAAAAATGCCATTGAGCTGTTGATTCAAATAAATGATTCCAATGAACAGATTCTTTTAGTGATTCAAATACATGCAACCATTACATTCACGAACAAATGACTATTTTGAGCGACTACTTTTAAAGAGTCATTAAAAAAAGAAAAAGAAAAAAAAGAGGTTCACAAACTCAGTTCGCTCGAGCTACAGTTTGAATCAGTCTGATGAATCGATCACTCAATTAACTTGCTGAATCAAAGCGTTCACTGAATTAAAGGTGCGATTTCAATTTTTCCTTTCTCTTTGGAGTGTTACAAGCTCTTGGTGCATAAAGAAGATCTGTAAAGTTGCAAAGACTAAAGTCTCAAATCCAAAGAGATATTCTTTATAAAAGTTAAAGAGTCAACCACGCCTACCTAAAATGGCTCGTCCTAACACGCCCCCACATGTCTACCTCACTATGTGGGAAGATTTGCATAACGCCGCCCAAATGTTCACGCAAAGAAAGAAGGCGTAACTTTTATTCTTGTTGTTTGTCATTTCTCCGATCACAAATGCAGACATGGTTTTATGTTTACGCGGCGCGATGCAACGCAACACGTAAAAAGACAGTATAAGTCATTATAATCCATAATTATGTCCCCACTGGATGCAACGAATGCCTCGTTTATAATGGGTTTTCATGTTTTTGAATCATCGCTCCGGCCTGACAGGGCATCATCACAGTATGGTAGGAGCGTAACATTTCTGTCTCACGCTTGAGGTATTCGGCCAATCATATCGCACTGGATAGCTGACCAATCAGAGCACACCTCGCTTTTCAGACCAATGAGCTTTGTAAAAATCGACGCGTTTCAGAAAGGCGGGGCATAGAGGAGAAACAATAATGTACAGTATGTGGAAAATAATGTGTTTTTTTAACCTTAAACCGCATAAACACATTTCATTACACCAAATACTGTTCTTTTTAGCAACATCATATGACCCCTTTAACATCAAGCTACGCTCAGTGATGGAATATTTTAATAAATATTTGACTAAAATACACACCTGACAAAGAGAGGATAATCTTTATGTATACTCAACCTATTTATTCCACAACCTTATTTTTAACGTGATGATAATGGAGGCGTTCACTTGTAACGTGAATGAGCGAGACTTCCGGTGTCATTCGCTTTCAGTTATTTTTAGCCGCACAAAACATCTCGTTATGCTGTTGATATTGCAAATAGGCATTTCTTATCCATTATATTTTAATGTATTGTCCTAATTATAAACAATCTGGTTTGTAGTGCAAATAGTGTTACGCATTGATTCTTCTATGAATGAACCGGAAGTCTTGCACATTCACGGAAAACAGCTTACTTTTGGTTGCTAGATAAGGTGGATAAAAAGGATAGTGTATGGGCAATGTATATACTAAGAGGAAACTGGATGTAATCAAAGGGAGTAATACTGCAAAGTAGAAACATCCCATTTAAAGGTGGATGGTGTTTTCTAAACTGTGCAAAACAGGGTTTGGTTTATCTAGAGCAGAGAGCGAATCACCGCCGGACTGAACCTAATGGAGTGATTCATCATGTCTGACTCACACCAGCTCATTACAGTATCCAGGGGTCTTTCCCAGAAAAACAGAAACCAGCCACTGATTCGCTCACAACCGGTGCTGTAGCCTAGCAGTTAAAGACCTGAAAGGTTGCAGGTTCAAATCCCAAAGGAATTGATTAATGAGCATATAATAAGTCATGTTAAGTTTGCACTTATGTCCCATTTAATGTTGTTAGCTAAATGACAAACTATTGACTAAATTACTACAATAAATACACGTTACTTCCAGATATTTCGGCCTCAGCTTCAGAGCAGTTTTCATCTTTCGCTTTCTGCGAATACATTCACACCGTGTCAAAGATTCACCTGTGTTATAAACCCGAGGAAAAACCCAGTGCAAAAATAGCAGCACTGTCACATTCAGTGTTGCAGCTCTGAAGATGAAGAAGAAACACGTTTGCATGTCTAAAGACACATGCGGCGCACATGCATTCCCACACACCAGCGTCTTAATCCTATTTGCAAAAACGAAATTAAAAATAGTAGCAAGACTGGGACGGACATTCATAATTCATAAAGCCACAGAGAAGCTGTTACAGCCACTCAGATTAATCTTAACTACGTTTTATCCCACATTTCTGTGCAACTTCCGAATACAAGTCATAGTCTTCATAGCTTGATGTGTTTTGCTCCGGAGCTAAAATTAACATGTCGTGAGCTGCTTTGGCAACACATGAACATGGAGGTTTCCTTTGAGAATAGAACTAAACCAAACACTTTCCTATAGTCATGCATTTAGTGCATAGATCTTGGAACTGGGAAGTGAACCTAAAATAAACAGAAAATTTGATACATTACACTAGCATTCCATCACTTGCTCACCAATGGATGCTCTGCAGTGAATGGGTGCCGTCAGAATGAGAGTCCAAACAGCTGATAAAAACGTCACAATAATCCACAAGTAATCCACACCACTCCAGTCCATCAGTTAACATCTTGAGAAGCCAAAAGCGGTGTTTGTAAGAAACAAATCAATCAAGTCGTTTAACTTCAGATCAGCTAAAATACGAGTCCTCTATCCATAATAATGCATCCTCCAGTAAATAAGTTCTCTGGCACAGATCAAGCACCGTTTACAACCCAAAACAGTTCAAAAATAATTATGTGGGTGGATTTTGATGGTAGAGACAACATTTCCACTGGAGGAAGCGTTATTAGGGACTCATATTTTGGCCAGAAGCAATGGTCTGAAGTTAAAATCATCTTATAAAAAAATATATATAACATTTATTGCTGTAAAGTAACATACACACTAGCCCCACAAAGTCTTTAGACACTTAAGCCACACTTAAAAAGCCTGAATTTCATTGCACCAGATACAAAAGATCTAATTAAATAAGAGGCATCTGCAAAACCTTTTCTCAAAATAGCTTAGCTTTCCTGAACCACTCTTTACATTATATTGTGAAGAGGTAACTTGACATACCAAATAACTATAATGATAAACTTCTTTTCTCGGTGCATAAGAGATAAGACGTCAATTAATGTACTGGTGTGATGTGGATTGTGATGTTTTTATCAGCTGTTTGGACTCTCATTCTGATGGCACCCATTCACTGCAGAGGATCCATTGGTGAGCAAGTGATAGAATGCTACATGCCTCCAAATCTGAAGAAACAAACTCATCTACATCTTCGAGTTTCACTGTACAGTCTAAAAATGTAACACTGCAAAATGACACCAACGTGCATTGCCTTTCTTTTCAGACTCTTTCCCTTGACGTCCACAAATAAAGCATATTTTGGTCACTGATGCACCACACAGTTTTGGCGTTCAGGGAGCACGGAGCTCACATATCCCAAACTGACCTTGATTCAGCTGTAGGTTAGACATGTAATCCATCCTCCCACAACTGTCTGTGGTTATTTTAGACTCTGATCACTGGATCTTCACTGGTGGGGCGCAGGTCTGTTCTCATGAAAAAACAAAGATGAAGGCCAATTTCAACCCTCTACTGAGTGAAAAATGTTACATTTTGAAATATTACAGTTTTTACTTTATCGGAATGGTATGAAACTTTTCACTTTTGCGACACTATAAACACATAATTTTAGAAAAGTTTAAATGGTTCTTAAATCAAACTTCTGATATTTGTGGTAAAATACGACCACCATAGTATATTAACGTAAAAAAATAAGAATAAAAACAAAGTATTGAAACATTTTAGGGGGTATAAGATTCAAGTCAGTCATGATGAAGTCTTTGATAATGTCTAAATATACATTCAAATTCAAAATATAAATAATTATGTTTGAAATTGAAAGATACCCACACACACACACACACACACACATGCGTGTGTGTGTGTGTGTGCATATAATTACAATATTTTAATTGCATTAATTGAAAATCTGATTGTTTTCCCCTAATATTTGTATCGTTTCTAATATTTGTATAAAAACAAATGGTGTGTAATATCCCCTTAAATTTATATATATATATATATATATATATATATATATAACAAATATTATTGAAACAACATAATACATTCTTTCCATTAAAAAAAGAGAGAAAAAATTTATGATTATTGTATTCTTATTTCAGTATAATTAAACTACTATTACGGTTTTGATTAAAATCAGTTTTTATTTTTGTTTTCAGTGTTTTTCATTTTAGTAATTGTCATTTTTAGTAGTATTTTATAAATCAATCTATACTTTAATTTATACATCTATTTTTTCTTTGAATTTTATTTATTTTAGTACATCAAGTTATTTTTACATAGAGTTGTTTTCAGTTAATGCCTATTTTGTTTTCAAGTAACAATTTTTTAAAACGTTTTTAATTTTACTTTTAGTTATTGTCGTCAATCAAAGTGTGACCCCCTATGGAACACCAGGGTAAAAGACCGTGTTTACCTTTGTACATTTAACGTTTGGTCACCAAAATCTGTCTCCTGAAGCAAAACCAGCAGAGATCCACCGAGAAGTAAAATAATTCTAGCAGCAATCACATAATCAGAAGACATCTTATAATGAAAAACCGTCTCGCGTCTCATTAAACCCCCGTCCGCACTCATATTAATTAAAAGTCTATTCCCAGAAAGAGACAGGCCCAGGTACGAGGGCAAATGTGGTTAGCATATCCCATTAGGTGTGTAAATGCACTTGATTAAAGCTGAAAGCCCCAATGGACTCATTCTGGAAGGTGAAATCTCACAGCATTTCTCTCTATCTGTCATTAATCCACATGAAATCCACATGTCATGTTCATGCTGCCAGCCAGACTCAAATAAAAGCACAGCAAAAAACTACTTGTATAGTACAGAGTGCTCAAGGACTGAGCTTTACAATAGGACGAGAGGTAAGTTATATGGTTTGATTCATTACACTGTAGCGTCCTCTGTTGCTCACAGGAGTAACTACACTCTTGAGGATTCCTGGTGACTAGTTTGTGGTTGTAGTTATAGATAAACTAAAGGAAAACGTGTTGGGAAATAGTGTAAAGTACAATACCTTTGACAGGTTTGAACAGTTGAGCTAGTTTGCTAACCGAATTCGTCAGCTCACTTTTATGGTTTTACTTATGCATCTATTTATTTGTATCTTGATTAGTTGACTAGCACTTTTTATCAGTCAAAATGCAATGCAATGTAATTTGAACCTCCTCCTCCTCCTCCTCCTCTCCCTCAGACTCAGGCCTGAGCTCTCGGTGATCATGTGGCTGCGTTTCAGTGGGTGTTTGTGATTCCATCTGAGTTTCTGGAAGCGTCTCGACTGCGGCCAAAGTCTCAATGAGTTTGTCTAGGTTGCGCTCACATGTCGGCTCTAAAAGAAATAACCCCATGAATTGCAACACCCATCACCACAATGCTTAAATACATGCTTACAAGTAGAACGGTGTTGCTAGTCACTTAAAAATGTGTGCATGTCACAGCACTGTGTATGAAAATACAAAATACCAAAGTAAGTGTCACTTAGGCATCTAAATGTTTCCAACATGCACATAATCACATATTAACATGATTTATTAACACATAGCTGTTCAACTCGACCGCTGTGAATGGCAGCGTGACCTACATGATGTTGGCTGATTTAGTGCTACTGTATCCAACTAACTTGCTTACGATATATTTTCAAAGATAAATGAGCTGCTTTACTGCGCTCATCTGCATTAGTTGTGTGTAAACTAAAACTTGCATTACTGCAGCATAACTAGTACTTACTCACTGACATGAATGCAAAAAGATTTGTTTACAGCCTCCAATTAGGTTTTAAATATTAAATCTCATTCTCAGTACTGTAATGCCAAAAATAATCATATCATTTAAATAAGTATACATAAAAATCAATAAATAATAAAAATGGATAAACAGATTATATATTATTTAAGGATTTGTTGTCCTTCTAAATGGCTTAACTGCAAATTAGATTTTTTATTTTTTTAATGATTGATTTTGAAAATGATTTAAATAAAATTAAAAATACATAAAAATGGATAAATAATAGCCATATTATTTTAAGGATTTGGCAAACTTCTAATTGCCTGATTGCTTATTTTAAATTAAATCTAAAATAGATAAATATGGATAAACAAAAATAAAATAATAAATAAATAGATAATAAAAATATATTAAAAACAGTAGATATATTATCTTAGGACTTGTTGCACTTCTAAAGCCCCATTCACACCAAAAATGATAACTATAAAGATAACAATATTAGCGTCCACACCAGCGGACGATATCGTCTGTTTATTCTAAGCGCACGCTCGTCTGCCGCTTTAAATTCTCCAGCTCGTGACAGCAGGATTGATTCTGATTGGGTGTCAAAGTTTGTATCGTTCATCAGCTGGAAAAAATCGTTCTGGAAGTGATTCCAACTATTTTGTTTCTCAGTGCCTTTATCGTTATAGCTGTGGTGTGGACTCTATATCTTTATTGTTATCTTTCTTGGTGTGAACTGGCCTTTACTTGCCAAATTGCTGATTTTAACGAAAAATGGATAAATAATAGGTAGGTATATTATCTAAGGATTTGTTGTCCTCATAAATTGCCTAACTTCTGCTTTCACTTGTGTGTGTGAGTAGCTAGATAGACAGATGTCTTCAAAAGCCTTTAATTTATACAGTTAACTGTATGTGGCACTCATGTTTCCATGAGTCTGAGCGCTGGTGTTACTAACATGCTTGCGCGGTACTGTCTTAATTGCGTGGGCGTGTGTACGGGAGCAGATGAGTTTACCTTCTATCCTGATGTTTGGACACTCCATGCCTCTCTTCTTCATTAGCTGCCGAATGCACTGCAGCTGCGACATGATCTCGCTCTTCTGCTCCATGGCAACAGACTTCACACTGCAGAACAACACCCAGAATAAACAAAGCCACACGGCTGAAAGCCAACAACGAACCGCTCGCCACCAGCGTGCATTTCAATGTCGCAAACCCCATTTTTGTTTTTGCATAACCAAATCAATCAGGCTCTGAATGTGCTTTAACCAAGTGCATTGTTGCATGACTGAATAAACCACATTTATTTAAAACAAAGAGGTTTGCAGCTGTTCAACTTCTCATTTTTCGTGTGCATGTCTGCTCTCACCAGTTGGTAAGCGGGTCCAGCTGTGTCAGGATGGTGTTGAGCATCTTCTCGGTCTGAGCCAGTCTCTGCTCCAGCTCATTCAGCTGATTCTCTGTGGAAAACCACAAATGCTTCAGAAAAATCACTTCCTGAAAATATAAAATGAATGGTGGCATTTCTAAGAAAGCACTTTTAAGCATCCTCATTCACGCACACTGTAAGACTTGAAGAACCTCAGACACTTGGATCTTCTGAGATACGGACAATACACACACACACACACACACACACAGTGTATTAACATACAGACTTTGGTTTCTACATCTCACTTCATTTAATGAATTGTAACCTCCTTCAATCTTTCGACAAAAAGGATTCAAATGTCATAAAAGTATCCCATGCAACTCATTCCGTATTCTAAGTGTTCTTAAGGCATACGGCAAATCGAAAATTTAATCTATTATTTAAAAAAAATCTCCAGTCATCACATTCGTACATTTGTATGAGCGCGCAGCAGTCCACGCCGGTGTGCACAGGAAAAGCACACAAGCTTTTTTTTTTTTAAACATCAAGACAAATAAAATCATGACACAAAACATGATAATTTATTCTCTGAGGTTAAAGGGGTCATGAACTGCCTTTGTTTTTGTTTTATTTTGTACTGTTCTCTGAGGTCCACTTATGTTATCAAGATTTTTACACCAAAAAACATCATAATTTAGAAGTAATAGGCAATTTTCTGTCCTGTTTTTAACCCCTCATCAGAACGCTCTGTTTGAACAGGCGTGGCGGATTGTAGACTCGGAAGTAAACGCCCACTGCTATGATTGACTAATAGTTGTGTATATTTGACAGCGTACATTCCTCATACAGCAGATGGAAGCTGCTATGATTTAGGTCAAAAATGCATAAACTCAATACATATTATTATCAAGCGATCTGTGAGAAGAGAAAGCAATAGTGATCACATAATGAAAACAGTTACTCACACTTGTGTGTTGCTACATTACTGTCGGATCCAATATAGTCAGCACAGCATTGTCTTTTAGTTTAAATCTTTCTGAAAATGAATGTTGAATTGTGCCTTGTTTGTAAACGAATCCACGGTCAAATAAAATGAACAAAGGACCGAGTTCTTACTGGCACGGTCTGGATCTTCATTAAAAATACTTCATTAAAAAAAAAAAAGTTAATTCCTAACGTTGGGATCAGAAGGAAGGCAACACAAACACTGTTTTTCCACAACTTGACAGTGAACAGCATCTTCTTTATTGTTTTGTTTCTACATAGACATGCACATTTGCCTCTCTCATAAACCCTAGGCTACATGTGCAAATCTGTGGGCAGGGCTAAACAGGCAGTGATGTAGAATCAGTGGGCGGGGCTAAACAGGCAGTGATGTAGAATCAGTGGGCGGGGCTAAACAGGCAGTGATGTAGAATCAGTGGGCGGGGCTAAACAGGCAGTGATGTAGAATCAGTGGGTGGGGCTAAACAGGCAGTGATGTAGAATCAGTGGGTGGGGCTAAACAGGCAGCGATGTAGAAGCAGGTGTTGATCTTCTGCGGAGGCGGTGCTTATCCACACTATTACATCACAGAGTAGAACATTCCACAAGCTGTCGTTTTGGCAGATTGGCTTCAATAAAAGCTGATTTTATACTAATGACAGTTTTGAGTTCTGAAACTTACAGGATGTTTTTAAAGTACAATGACCTCTTATATGTCAAAAGATCAAGGGAATTTTGGTTTCTCAGTTCATGAGCCCTTTAATATATCCATTCTGAAGCAGTCAGACAGGATTATACAGCGCTCCCTCAATAATCACTGAAAGCTGTCATTCACTTCAGTTCATGGCAATCCCACGACATTCCATTAATCAGTGAAGCTGCCTGCACTGCACGATGAATCTCCTTTTTACATCATATCTACACATTGTTATAATGAGGGGATTCGCGAGCTTGCAGAACTCAGCACTTGACAAAAACTTGACGTTTTGAGTGGTGAGTGAACATCTGACACTCTCCAGAGCACAAATACGCACTGGAGTATTATGTTTCGCCAGTATCAGATGGGGCCCCCTGATTCCCCGGGGCCCTGAGCAGTCCGCGTCTGCAAATGATACTCAGTCATGTTTGGCATCATTTGAATTGTCTCAGGTCGACTGGTAAAATGGTCTCAATCTTACAAGAAGTAGACTAAAAGCTAATACAGATCCTAAGAGATTAGAAATCATTTGCTTACTGGGTGTGCCACTTCCCAGTGTCCTTCATGCAAATTACCAAATGTCCCCAAAAAGGTGTAAACTCTCACGCCTAGGACTTAATGAAAACTATTTCCAATTGTTAGTTCTTGTCTCCATTTGGAGGATGTTTGTCTTGGTCTGAAGTACTTAAGAAAATGCTGCAAAAAGATCAGCGTGCTTCTGTAGCCAGATGAGCCTGTCGTACTATGTATTTTTCTTAAGTCAGGTATGCATCCTTTACTCTTAGATTTATCTTAGAGAATTTGATGTCTAGTATTGATTTGATTTGATATCTCTGAATTGACTATGTAATACTGGATCATCGAAGGTCAGAAGTAATGACATTGGTTAATAGAATGAGATTAAATACATAAATGATATTTGTGTTGTTCAACATTTAATTATTGCAGGTTTGTGTCATATTCTGTGTTGCATTCTTTTTATTCATTTTGAGGAATACTGAATCTGTGTTGTTTTTTTTTGTGAGTGAGATGAATTAATGCATATTCATATTTATTTTAGAACTACAGTAACATCTTCTGATTTCTCTCAGCATGGGGACAGGAGAGTTGTCAGTTAATAAATTGAAAAAAAAAGTAACTTGCGTGACTTATTTGAAAAAGTAACTCGGATATTCTCTTGTAAATTAAAAAGTAATGCGTTACTTTACTAGTTATTTGAAAAAAGTAATCCGATTACGTAACTCGCGCTACTTGTAATGCGTTACCCCCAACACTGGTCATAACACATATTTACCTGACTGATAATAAATGTTACATTTGATTTTATTCCGACACTTACTCTGAGATTATTGACTCTAGTAGATAATGTTAAATCCATAACACCACAAATCTACACTAAGGTTAGTAACAGACTAAAACGCATCTTAGGTGGAGCAGAGAGGTGTTGTTGACCAATCTAAATAGGGTGAGCCTCAACCTCTGATTACTGTACTGTACTGGAAAACCACGGCATGATTATATAAAGTCACCATTAGAGGAAGTTAAATTAGGCAACTTGGTTCTATGGTAACGGTCATGACCTCTGGTTAGATATAGTCTTACCTTAATCAGGTGTGTACAGATCTATGGGGACTAAATAATGTATTTTAGAATGAGCAAAGTAGGTACAGGCCTTCTATAATATTAGTCAATCGCCTCTGTCTAATTACCAAGACTGACGAGTTTGTAAGTATGACATTCGTATACCGGCCAGTACGAGACTCAACGTGTTATAGGAATAACATTTATAAGATTGAATAAGATTAAAGTGTTAAAGAGAAGAATCATAAGTCTAGATAATTTATCCTATCGATGATCAATAATAATTGGCATTCTAAACTAAATTCAAGGTCATGGTAAAATGGAGTCAGATTAGAATTCAACTGAAATTAAGTTACTTTGCGCACTGAAAAGGCTGAATGCGCAGGAAACCTTCAGCCACCATTGGATAATTGGCCCAACGAAGGTGAGCTGACCTTACAACACACACCTGTCTCCTCCGATTTCTTCACTCCTCGAGCGGTTTTGGCTTTTTGAGCTTCAGAATCGCTTGCAGACTTTATCTGAAAACACAAAAACAAAAACTTAAGCAACTTAAACTGTTTTTGTCCCTAGAAAAATTGGCTTTGGTTTTCATTACACAAATGTTTATAAAGAAACTATGAAAAAACATTTTTCACACTGTATATTTTTAGGCCCATTATTTTTTTTATGAATTGTGCCTTTAATCACAATCAAGTACATTTCCCATCCAAATCATCACTATTAAGACAAAAAAAATTATAACGATGACCGTAAACTGTAAAAATTAAAAGTCGTAAAACAAAAAGATTAGAGTATGTTTTACAAGAAAACACTACTTCAGTCTTCCTTCAAAATTTCATATTTAATTAAAAGTATTACTTACCATTTCTTTGTAATTATTTGTGAAATTTACTAACAATTTTTATTGTTATTTTTAATACAGTTTCAAATATTTATCATTGCATATTACAAACTATTTCACATGCTTTGTAAGTACGTTGAAGTTGTAAACAAAACAGATTACTGGATTACATTTTACAAGAAAATAGTATATCAGTTTTTCTCATTTTTTTATTTCATGTTTAATTCAATGTGTTAATACCTGCTGTTTCTATGTCATTATTTTTTAAAGTTACTGGCATTCATTTTTCAAACATTTTACATGCTATACAGTTTCAATATGCTTTTTCTAAAAAAAAATTTTTTTTTAAAACTAGTTTGTAAACGCACGCTCTCTCTCTCTCTCTCTCTCTATATATA
>NW_015505727.1:224929-256412 GCF_001515645.1 Sinocyclocheilus grahami | reverse complement strand
TACTATATATTTACAGTAGGACATTTACAAAATATCTTCATGGAACATGATCTTTACTTAATATCCTAATGATTTGGTAATCTAAAATGAATATAGAAATGGTGTTAAACATCTCTATATGAAGTGACAACCAGATGACAAATATATTTTTGCATTAAACTCAACAGAACCGTAGACGTAACGATAGTAAAATCCAGCAAAAACCCACAACAAACCTAAAAAATGAGTTGTCCAGATGAAGTTCTTAGCAATGCATATTACAAATCAAAAATTTGAGTTTTGATATATTTACGGTAGGAAATTTACAAAATATCTTCATGGGACATGATCTTTACTTAATATCCTAATGATTTTTGGCATAAAAGACAAATCGATAATTGTGACCCATACAATGTATTTTTTGGCTGTTGCTACAAATATCCCCCAGCAACTTGAGACTGCTTTTGTGCTCCAGGGTCACATATATCATTTGAATGTCTGCGGCTTCCGATGTCATTCACTTTAAGTTATTTTCAGTTGTGGCTAGAAGGGATGCAGCAAAAACCGGAAGCTAACGATAAATTAAATTTTCTACCTATTAGATTGTGTTTTATTAATGTCTACACCTGCCCCAACCCCAAACCTACCCCTTACAATAATGCAAAAACACTAATTGTTGTACAGTGTGTGAAAATGTACGCTATATTAATGTGTGCATGCCTAGTAGTTTTTGATGAATCCCTTCTAGCCTTAAGCGTTATTTTCAGCAAACGCATAGCTGTATTTGCCTCTCGTTAGGAAAAAGGTGGCATCTAAAGAACAGGAAATCTCACACATTGAAAGAAGATTATTGCCGTGTTGCAAAATAAGGTGGATAAAGGGAATTTGACAAGAAACTTAAAGTAGTACGAGTAGTTATCTGTATTTTTTTTTTTAGTTTTTTTGTCAGTCCCGTGATAAATCTCTTTACCAACTGGTTTCTGGTTTTATTTGGCCTCAGTAGGCTCGTGTTTTTGTGTTCCCTTCATTTGTTTTTGCTTCCTTCAATTCTTTATTCTTTTTTATTTTTTGTAATTTCCTGTGCTCAAATAAAATTCCTTGGCTCCAGCATCCTTGGCTTCCTGTCCTAAATGAGTGTTTGTTTAAAGTTTGCAGAAACATTTCTAATGATATAATCTCACACATTAGCAAGCTAACAGGTTGCTTTCAGAACTTTGGCTAACGTTCTGGCAAGGTTTTCAAAGCTATATGAACAAAAGTTCTTGCGGCAACGGTAATGAACATCAATGTTGAATTAACATTCCAATTCCAGTGATAGAATTTATATTTTTATATAATAGGTAATGGCAACCTGATGATTTATAACATCATTTTTTCATTAACATTATTGGTTCTTCTTAAATGTGCAATTCAGCAAACCTCCCCGTGTTGCTGGAAAAGCTAATTTGGTTACTGATTACCTCAGCTCGTTACTCAAGTCACGAGTTCTTATGGACATTATTATTTTCAGACAGACATCTAGGTGTCATTGCATTTTGCTGTCAAACGTATACAAACGATAAGCCTGCAAAGAAGAGAAATGTTTCATTTAAAATGATAAATTCTAAAAATGTCCTTCGCGAAACATTTTTAAATCTTACTACTTGATCCAGAACATTCAGAGAACATTCAAAAGTCAAATTCGCATTGGCGCGATAGCCTCGCGGTTAGTGCCGAGTTCGAATCCCATCTCAAGGTCCATGCCGATCCCGCTCCCCTCTCTCTACCCAATGCTTTCCTGTCATCTCTCGACTATCCTCTCTGAATAATAAAGGAATACAAATTTGATAATAATTACCTTTTTGATAGTGTGTGTGTATACTGTATATATATATACACACATATCATCTACAGTACAGTACATATCTACATAGCCTCCTGAGACCCAGCAATGGAGTTTTTGCCTCTGTAGTGGACATTATGTTTTAGTGAATTTCTCTGAGATGTTACATGTCTGGATGTCCTGTACAGAGCACATTCAGGGCTTTCCAGAGATACCAAATGTTTGGATGTTTGGATGTTTCAACAAATTATATATCAATATTTTTATGAAATATTAGATATTATTATGAAAATCTGACCAATTACTACTCCCATCATTACACTTCTTTTTTTCAACATGCTGTCCCAACAGCACTTTAATATGCCAATTAGATACAGTGTATAGATAACACTGTGCTTAATGGGAAAATCATTTTATAGAATTTTTACACACATATTGCATAAAGCAAAATGTTATATCAAATCATTTTGTTATGTATTTTATAACATAGTTGAGAACCATCCTTAAACAAAGTTAGTTATAAAAAAATCCTGAAACCTAAAAATTGATTGGTGATTTAAAAAAAATTCCCATTGTTTTTGCATTTTCATGTCTACTCTTGTCATTTTATTTTTAGAAAAACTGAGTACTGGTGTCCTCTACAGAGGACATAGCATAACTTATGAATAAAATATAATTTTTCAAAAATGTTATTTTACCATTTTTTTCTTATGCTCTAAACAATGTAAAGACATGAAAAAATACAAAATTCACAAAGCTTTTTATTTCTGGTTCTCAGGAGGATATATATATACTGACATTAATGTGAGTTTTCTGAAATGTTTAAATATGCACATTACCTAATTAATTGTGTTCTAATTGAAATCTAATTGGTATGAAAACTTGTTTAACCACAGATTAAAAAATGAAAAAAAATATATATATTTTAAAGGTAGGACTTTTTCTCATAATTTTGATTTTTTTTCTCACAATGATATATAAACAAACCCTTCTGTAAAAACCTTCAGAATACAGATAGCAAAAAACCATTAAGTGTGGTGTATGTCAGTGCTGCTTATGTAAATGCCCTTTAAAGATATGTAACTGAAATATACAGACAAATAGATAACGTGTACTTTAATAAACACTCACATCTTGCCTTCTCAAAAGCAGAAGATAATGCTACTGCTATTAACAAGCACATTAAATAGTTTTCACATGATTGAGCAGATGGACTCTAGACTTTGTTTTATCTTTATCTTATCCTTATCTGAATTGAAGGAGAATGTTTTGTCATTTTCCACCTTTATCTGTTTTTTCACCTAAATTATTCTAAAGGCCATAGTTAATTTTTAGTTCATCTATCTTTAAAACTGTTTCAAACATCAAGCTTTTACAAGTACTTCGAACTTTCAGACTATGCTTTCTCAAGCTAACAAAGTTTGTCTGAAATTTTTTTTTTCTAGTTTAAAATTGTTGTACTGCATTTGTCATCTATAGCTTCATTTAAAAACATAAAACAGAAGCTGTTTGTACACGATGCAGAATTAAATGTTTGCACTTTGGAATGCCCCCATTTTTTCCTCAGAATTCTGAGTTTACATCGAGCAACTCCAAGTAAGCTTCTGTATATTTGACATTCAAAAGTGTTTTTGTTAGGCTGACTTTTTGTGCATGTTGCTTTATTCAATGAGAAACTGATGTGGAAATGTCAAGTGTGGTGACATGTGATTTCCTATGATTTTAGTATTATAGACAAATGAACTTAAAAACCCTAACACTCTTTTCCGTGTACTCAAAAAACACAGATTTGAGTATACTGGAATCTACAAAGCAGAGCAGAACATTTAATTACATGACTGAAGTAGTATTTTCTTGTAAAACATGCTCCAATAATCTTTTTTTGTTGTTGTACTCAATACACTTGAGCAGCCATAATAAACAAACAAACAAAAAAGACTAAGTTCAACTAAAATGTGGATGAGGAGCTTTCAGGGTGAAGTGATAGCTACGCCTTTTCAATTCAACTGAAAGCGCTTGATAATGAGAGCAGACTTTTACTTTCAGCTTCACATGTGGGCTGCAGCTCACACACACTCTTTCTGCTCACATTTAATTCAGAAACCAGCTCACAGCAATTAAAGGTAATGTTGCTTTGTCTGTATAACTCAACAAACCGTGAAATTATTAGAATTAAATGAGATTTAAAAATTGTCATAATTTGAAAATTATTTGACAGAAAAAAATGTGGGAAATTATATTTCCAGTACAAATAGAACAACACAGTTACTTGGTTTTGCATATGTTTTGGTCAAATTTGGGTTTGTTTAGTTGTTAAAGTATCCATTTCAGACAAATTGATTTATTCTTGAATAAAGAACATAGTTTTAAACCAGTCTTGCAATGAATGACACATTTCTAGCTGCACCTGTCTATCAATAATGCATTATAATAGTGTATAATTAAGAATTAAGAGCTAAGATCTGACCGCAAAGACTCATTTGTCTCTAGATCTGAAGCACAATGACATCTCAGGTCTCAAAGACTGTCCTGCGACTGGAGGCTGAAGACATTCGGGCACTAAAAGATGGAATTAATTTTAAGAAAAACCAAGAGGATGGCAAATGTTACATCATTTACAAAGGCAAAGACAAAATACGAGCGTGTGTGAACCAGTGCAAACACCAGGGAGGACTCTTCATTAAAGACATAGAAGACATGGACGGCAGGTGGGTGAATGGAAACTAACATAATAGGGAATAGAAAAATAAAAAGAGAACAAGGGAACAATGTTTACCAGACAAATAGCTAATAGCTCATTTAGTTATAGTTATAAATAAAAATAGCTCAAGTTCACTTGGGAAAAGGCAAATATATACATGCAAATATTCCTGCAACAGATATACAGTGGTGGCCAAAATTGTTAGAACACTTGGCATTTTTAAGAAGTTTCAGTTGTTTTTGTTGAATTGGCCAGTACAATGCCCATAAAACGAACTACTGCTGGAACTACCTGCGACGGAAGGAATCTGCTGGAACATTGAGAATGATGCACTGGCCCCCTCAAAGTCCGGACCTCAACCCCAGCAAGCTAATTTGGGGCGAGTTGGAAAATAAACTGGACAGGTCTATTGTACATTCAAAGGAAAGCCTTTGGCTTGAGTTGCAGAAGGCATGGGATAACATTAGTGTTGAAGTTCTCAGGAAATATATTGACACTATGCCAGAGAGATGTGCTGCTGTAATTGCTGCAAAAGGTGGACATACCAAATATTAAAGTTGAAAGTGAATAAAAACAGCAACTCAATTCATCTGATATTTGTTGTGCTCAGAGCAACCATCTGCATGTTTCATGAACATTATGAAATTAAATCATGTTTTGGAGGCAAAAAGGTCAATATTTTCTGATCTGTCAGGTGTTCTAACAATTTTTGCCACCACTTGTATAGATTTTTTAATAGATGTTTTTGAAGGAAGTCTTTTAAACTTTAGTAAATATTTCTTACTCCAGTCTTCAGTGTCACATGATCCTTCAGAAATCATTCTAATATGCTGATTTGCTGCTCAAGAAACATTTCTGATTATTATCAGTGTTGAAAACAGTTGTGCAGCTTTATATTTTCATGGTAACCATTATATATCACAAGTATGAAGGGGTAAGTAAGAAATTAGTACTTTTATTCAGCAAGGATGCATTAAAATGAATCAAAAGTGTGTCAGGTTTTATGGTAAGGCATGAATGTTCAATGGGCTTTATTTAAATGATAAAAGAATAATATATATAATATAAATATAAATAAAACAAACAAAAACTACCCAGAGGAGGGAAAACTAGACAAGACAGGGCAGGGCACGGTGGGAACCGACAAGGCACACAGAAAACACACAAAGGGAACACTTCACAATGATCCGACACAGGACTGAGAACACAGGTAGAAGAAATAGGGAAGCAAACAAAAGTGGAGAAAATGAACAAATAATGGCTTAGCAAGAACGTGAGGGAATGTGTGCTCATAGCAAAGACAAAACACGCTCCATACCTGCAACATGTAGACTAGAGAGTGCACGGCTTGAGTCCGCCCAAAACCGCACACTCACAAAAAGACGAGACCATACTTGAGTGTCAGGGATCTGTCACAAAACCAAGAATAAACCAGACTTAAGTGACAGAACCCTGAGAGGCAGTTATTTAGGCATGTTACAAAAGATTTCTATTTCAAAGAAATTCCATCAAGATACCAGATACCAATGTATCACAGTTTCCACAAAAATAATGTAGCAGCACGAGTGTATTAAACAATGATAATGATCAGAAATGTTTCTTGAGCAGCAAATCAACATATTCAACTGATTTCTGAGGGATCATGTGACACTGAAGACTGGAGTAATGAAGCTAAAAGTTCAGCTTTGCGTCACAGGAATAAATGACATTTTACAGTATGTTTTGAATTGTAAAAACATGTAACAATATTACTGTTTTAACTGTATTTTTGATTAAATAAATGCAGCCTTAGTAAGCAGAAGAGACAAAAACATTTTCAAAAAATATAAATATTTATTACGAATCACTAAAAAAGTGCACTTATGTGTTTGTGTAACAGAACAGTGCGCTGCACCAAACACTACTGGAAACTGAACGTGGCCACAATGGAGTATGTCAACCCTCCAGACAGCTTCATGCAAGACGAACTCGGTAAGAATATCACTGTTATTTAAAAAGAGTGCATTGAAATCAATTTCATACACTCTTGAAAATACAGTAGGTTATTTTTTGGCATCAATGGTTCCATAAAGTACCTTTAATATCCATGGAAATTTTCCATTGCAAGTTTCGTTATAGTGACAAAAGATTCTTTAGAATTTTAAAATGTTCTTTGCGCTAAGAAATTAAGAAAAAAATGAAGACACGTTCACTGAAAGGTTCTTTGGGGAAGCAAAAATGGCTCTTCTAAGGCAACACTGAAAAAAAAAACTTTGAAACCTTTATTTTAATGACATTTGATGTCATTTTAATTGCAGCTAATATAAATAATATGTATTCCTAATATAGATGGATATTAATTGTATGTAGTTGTTGGAAGTGAATGCTGTGTTATTGTCTTACTGTGTTTGTGTGTGTAGAGGCAGTGCTGTCAGATACTGACGGTAGTTTAGAGCTGGTGGAGTTGAATCCTCCAGACCCCTGGACTGCAGAGCCCAGAGAAGCACAAGAGCTGCATGCTGGAGAGATTATGGTACATAACAATGACACAAAACAGACCATATATCTCATCATGTCTCTGATGTAAACAAACTGCTTAAAAAAAACTTGAAGCAATGCACGCCATTGTTGACTGATTACTTTATACTTCTCTTCTCACATCCACACCCATGTAAATACACTGCGCCTTGTACCAAAAAAAAAAAAAATAGACAGCAGCTGTTTAAAGTTTGATTTACAACCCGGAACATGCCTTAAATATTTGACCAAACTGTAATAAAATGCCAAAGGGCAATAAAGTTACACCTAAAAAAAACACCCACACCCACATACAGATTTAATTAATTTCTTTCATAACTTGCAGTGACTGCTCTAAAATATGAGACACCAATGTTTCAGGAGTTTAGTACACAGAATAGGACAGATGCTCATTTAACTGTTTTATTCCTATTTGGGCTTGTGAATATGCTTTATTTTTTAAGATTAACTGTTTTTTTCCAAGGCATTGATAGCTGCCAGTGTTTCCTGTCATAGCTACACAAAGATTTGATTTCAAAAAGATTATCATAAAATTAAATTATTATAATCTTAATTCAAGTGCTGAAGGATTTTGAAAGTGACAGTAATCAGTGTTGAATGCTACTGTAATGTTAACCCTGCCTGGCTTACATGTTTGAAAATGATTAATAGTTGAATTTTTTTTTAGAAAAGTAATCATAAAAGTTATCAAATGTAATCAGTTACATTACTTTAATAAAGTAATTGAAATAGTTAAACTACTTATTACATTTTAGATAGGGTAACTTGTAATCTGTAACCTATTACATTTCCAAAGTAACCTTCCCAACACTGGTCACTGATGCACAAGACTTATATTCATCAACGACGTGACATTTATAATGTTAGAAAATATTTCTTTGTCAAATAAATGCTGTTTTGAACATCCTATTCGTCAAAGAATCCTGTGCATTTCAGCTGACGTACATCACACACGCATGTATGGAGCTGAAAGCAGGGAACAAGCGGATGATGTTCGACCCGTGGCTCACAGGACCAGCGTTTGCGAGGGGCTGGTGGCTCCTTCACGAACCTCCGTCTGATGCCATGGACAGACTCAGTCAGGCCGATCTCATTTACATCAGCCACATGCATTCAGATCACCTGAGGTTAGAGTCTGATCCACCATACTGTATTGCATTGTGTTGTGTTGAATTGTGTTGTATTGTATTATGCCACAAAACTGAACATTTTAAACGCACTTTTTTTCTGTTAGCTACCAAACTTTGCAACGTCTTTCCAAGAAGCGTCCAGATATTCCCATTTACGTTGGAGACACGTCACGGCCGGTGTTTTGGTGAGACTGAAGTCTAGAGGAGAGTTTGCAACATTAAAATAAACGAAGGAAGATGCACACTTAATCAAAGTAAAACTGAAATAGCGATATTAAATTGAGAGGATGTTATGGCTATCACACTTCTAACTATTATTATTCTGGTAATTTAAAAACAGGTAGTATGCACGATCAACTCAGAATCCACACAAAATCCCAAATTCTCAAAGACAAATTGGTAACACTTTATTTTAAGGTGTTCTTGTTACACATGTTACATGTACTTACTATTATAATAACAATAATAAACCCTAGTCCTAACCCTATCCATATAGTAAGTAGGCTACATGAAGTTAATTAATATTACTCAGTACTCAAATGTATAATTACACTGTAACAATGACAACTTAAAATAAAGTGTAATGGTCTTTCTCGTCCAAAATTTGCGGACGTTAAAAAATAAATACGACCTTGATGTTGTGTCAATCACGTTTACACACTGCCTCCAAAACTTTCGTCCATCATAAAAAATTTAAAAATCGGACCAGGTTTGATTTTCTGCGTTTTCGCATCCATAGCAAGCATTTTGATAGGAAAGGATGAGGAATACGGGAAAAAAACCACATTGGAGTTTTTAAACATAGATTTTTCCCGCCTTTTTGTTTTTCAAATCTGTAACTGCCAATGCCACCTTATAATTAAATATAAGGAGGTGGCTTTGGCAGTTACAGATTTGAAAAAAAACAAAATGGCGGGGAAAATCTGTAACTGCCGATGTCGCCTCAATATAACTATAATGAAGTGACTTTGGCAGTTACAGATTTGAAAACAAAACGGGAAAAATAAAGGGCGGGAAAAATAAATTTGACATATTTCAGTTTTTCTACTTCAAAATTTTACATTTAATTCAATGTGTCACTTCCTGTTTCTTTGTAATAATTTGTGAAATTTACTAGCAATTTTCAAGTGAAAATAGTTTCAAAGCCAGTGTGTTTTTCAGTGTACATTCCTCACGTCTAAGGGTTTGAACTAGAAGCATTTTGTTTTTGTTGCAGGTATCTGGAGAAAAGTGGAGTGAATTTAACAAACATAAACGTGGTGCCGTTCGGCGTGTGGCAGAATGTATGTTTTTGTTTTTCTTTTCTTTTTTCATGTGTTATTTTTCTTGATTTTGGCTTTCCTATTATTCGAAAGGTCGATGAACACCTGCGATTTATGATTCTAATGGACGGAGTTCATCCTGAGATGGACACCTGCTTGATCGTGGAGTATAAAGGTATTTTGCTGCTCATTTAGACTGTGTTGCGTGACATTTTGCTGTTCAGCCTCTGTTTGAGGAAACATCTTAACATGTAAACAACAAAACAATTTAACAACAAAGCAGGAAACAGAAAGAGGTTTGGCAGCATTCTGCCTTTAGCGTGTTGTCTCTTAGTTTGCAGCGTGAGAAAAAGCCAGCAAAAAAAAAACCTTATGTTGCATTTGTCACGTTCGCTACTGTGAGGAGCTCGGAGACGAAGGAGTGGAATTCAAACATATAGGCTTTAATGAACTTCCAGGGAACAAGAAAAACACATGTAGCAAGGGTAGACATATACAATTCTGGACAAGGGAGAACAGAATGGGCTAGAACTCAAATAGGGCAGATAACGAGGGGCAGACAGGTGAGGAGGATAACTAATAACAAGGAACACCCGGAAGTAATAGAACTAAATGGGGACAGGAACCAGAAGGACCAAATAAGGGCAATGAAGGCACATGGGGAGCAAAACGCACACAAAACAAAGAACAGAGTTTGAGGGGGGGTGGGCGCCCTGGAGGCTGGTGCAGGACTGGGACACGGGGAATACCTCCAGGGCAGATCAGGTAGTCCAGGGTGCCATGGCGGCACAGGGAGCTCAGGGGCCATGGCGGATCAGACAGTTCAGGAGGCCATGGCGGAGGAGGGAACTCAGAAGGCCATGGCTGGACAGCCTTCGTTGCCTTGGCCTCGCCACTCGGCCCGGCCATTATGGACGGACCCATACCCATACCATACCCCCCCCCAAAAAAACCTCCTTGGGGAGAATATCATCTTTAGAGGCCCTCTGTAGGCCTAACTCGGGAACAGTGGCACTTGACATGGGAACTGGAGCCTTCTCTGGGTTAAACACGGGGACTGGAGCCTTCACTGGGCTAAACTCGGGGACTGGAGCCTTCACTGGGCTAAACTCGGGGACAGGAGCCCTCCGTGGGCTAAACTCGGGAACAGGAGCCCTCACTGGGCTAAACTCTGGAACAGGAGCCCTCACTGGGCTAAACTCTGGAACAGGTCAACTCGGGAACAGGAGCCCTCACTGGGCTAAACTCGGGGACAGGAGCCCTCACTGGGCTAAACTCTGGAACAGGGCAACTCGGGGAGCTAAACTCTGGAACAGGTCAACTCGGGGACAGGAGCCCTCACTGGGCTAAACTCGGGGACAGGAGCCCTCACTGGGCTAAACTCTGAATTCTCTGGGCTAAACTGAAAAACTCTTATTAACTTATATTTTAATATTTTAATTCTAATTATATAGTAAATAATATATTAATGTCGTAATACTATAATTGTACTTTCAAATTAAGTCAATATTCGTCAATATTCTATCAATTAATATTATATTTTACACTACAAGTTACAACACTAATATTTCTCAAATTCTTCACTTTCAAACTTTTTAAACCCGCAAGCTGCTATCTTGTCAGAAAACCACATTTTAACTTTTAAGTGTGAACTTAACTTTTAAATGTTTACTTTTAAGGTAAAATGCTAAAAATGTATACAAGTTGGACATTTTATAAATGTGAAAGTAAAGTTCCACCAAACTTTTGAACAGTAGTGTAGTTTTACATTAAGATAATGTTGACAAAATGAAATTATGGACTCAGTTAAGGGCCTAAACCCCCTTAGAAATGCACAATGCTGCTAAAAAGACTGGATAAACTCAAACAAAAACCTTCCAAGGTCACATGATCCTGAATACGGTGGACTGCACCAGACCAAACAATGGACGTCTTCCTCACGGTGTTGATGTGATGATGAGCGACTTCGCCGGCGGTGCCTCCGGTTTTCCAATGACCTTCCACGGCGGCAAATACACAGGTGAGTTACACATGCCGCTTTAAACAGGTGCATTATAGGAACAGGTGACTGTTCAAGACAGGCAGCACAATGATAGAAAAACATAATGCAAATAATGTTTTGTTTTGTTTCAACAGAAAGCTGGAAGGCAGATTTCATCAAGAACGAGAGGAAGAAGCTGTTAAACTATAAAACGCAGCTGGTGAAATCACTGCAGCCCAAGATCTACTGCCCTTTTGCTGGATACTTCACTGAAGCGCATCCCTCTGACAGGTGAACATACATCCCTCGATAAGCCTTATCACAGAAACTCGTCTAACTCGTAGTCAATGTTTAACTATGGTATCCAGGAATGCTTCACGTATGAAGTATGATGCATTTCTAAGTGAAATATATTAGAATGATTTCTGAAGATCATGTGACACTGAAGACTGGAGTAATGATGCTGAAAATACAGCTTTTCGTCACATTAATAAATTACATTTTAAAACATATTCACACTGAACATTTC
The DNA here is from genome assembly GCF_001515645.1 of Sinocyclocheilus grahami. NCBI lineage: Eukaryota > Metazoa > Chordata > Actinopteri > Cypriniformes > Cyprinidae > Sinocyclocheilus > Sinocyclocheilus grahami. The sequence goes on along the minus strand of NW_015505727.1, from coordinate 244,491 downwards.
ACATTTTTGAAGAAAAAAAACTCAATTACTCCAGTCTTTCGATTGTAGTGTAACATTGATGTATGATAAGAACACTTGAACATGACTAACAGGTACATAAAGGAGACGAACAGCAAGAACAGCGCAGCAGATCTGAATGAATCGATAAGGAAGAGCTGTCCGAACATCTTAACCTGGACTCCTGTACCCGGATCAGTCCTGGATTTGGCCCTGGCGCTAAATGACCCATCCAACAGGTACGTTTACACGGCTTCACTTTACCATTAGTATGCAGCATTTGAGCACGTTGATGTAGCTTGAGTGCATTAGACTAAAAGTCTCAATAAATAAATAAATAAAGCATTAATATTTGCATGAAAAGCAAACATTATGCAAAAACACTAACATGACATCAGTGTTATTTTAGTATTACTGAGATACTATACTGTAATTTTTTTTTGTATTTTAATTTTGACTTAAGTTTTAGTAATTGTGTATTTTGTTTTTGTCATTTGTATTCGTTATTTTAAAATGTGTATGTTGTTTTTATTCATTTTTATTTGCTTCAGTTTTTCTAGTCACACTGAATGCAAATGAGAAATGTTGCCTTGGCAGCTGAAATAAAATAAGTTAAACTTCGTATATTTGTGTTTATTAACAACATTTATTATTATTTATTCAAACACAAATATAAATATTATTTTGATTAATAGTCGCTATTAAGATTTTTAAATTGTATTATTAATAATAATTTTCTGTTCATCAAAGAATCTTGAAAAAATGTATCATGTTTAATTGTGAAATAAGTTGTGACATAAAAGTTGAACTTTTTTTATATTTTATTTCATTTAACCAAACTGAAAGAATTATTCGTTTTTAAAACCGTTTTCATTTAATATATATTTTTTAATGTTATTATTTTTAGTTCTAGTTTTAACTATAATAATCCTGAATGTTTATGCAATTTTTTCATTTATATTTAACTATTTATCTACAAACATATTTAATGCAGTCTCTTTTGCATTTTTATTTAGGCATGCATCTGTTTCATTTCCATTTCATATTCAAATGTTCATTAGCATGTTGCATGTGAGAATTATGTTGGAGTCTGTTATTATTTCTGCCTGTTTTCCATCAGCATGATTTTCTTTTCTGGTTTTAATATCATAACCATAGGGCAGTCATCACTGAGCCGCCCAACGACACAAAGATCTATAAGGACAGTTGGGACTTTGACTTGTATTTGGATGAACTGAATGCTTCCGTTTCAGCTGAAATCTTTAAATACAAAAGCTGGATCCAGTACTATTATAACTGGGCAGGATTTAAAGACTACAATCTGGTCATTCGGGTAAATCATATATTTCATAACCGAAGTGCTGGTGGATTTCACACATAAAGCAGCCTCATGCACAAACAAACCCATAAACTGATGCAATAAACTGTTTTCCCATCAGGTCACTGAGACGGATGATGATTTCAAGCCTCTGAAAGGAGGTTATGACTATCTGGTGGACTTTCTGAATCTTTCTTTCCCAGCCGCACGTCCAGAGAGAGATCACGCGTATGAGGAGGTACAGACTGAGCAGCATGAGATGCACGCTGAAGTTTAATACAAACTGATCAATCAAATGTGTGCGTTTCAGATCAAGAACCGAGTTAATGTGATGAGACACGTGGTTCTGAACGGCCGGCTGTGGGACGACCTGTACATCGGCTTCAATAACAGAATGAGTCGAGATCCTGATGTTTACCACCACAAGTAAATACACACGAACAACATCATCACAAGATGAAACAGAAAAATACATAAGAGTGCATTAGTCATGTATCAAGTGAAAATATAGTCAATTCAAAGCCCAAGATCCAGGAATGTAATCATTTAGCATGGCATTTACATGGTATCCTGAAGTATTCCTCACAAATGAAGCTTTTAACATAAAAAATATTCAAAATGTTTTTACCTATGGACATCTACAGTAATCCATAGTTAAATAAAGTCGGTCTATAATATTATTTCTCATCATATATTTTTTTTATTGGGAGATTCTGGAATCGTTTTCAGACAGAATTGCCACTATTGCAAATGTTTAAAAATACTTATATTTAGCTTCATTTTTTCCCCTCAGTTTTAGATCTTTAGTCATTTTAGTACTTCAGTTTAACCTTGTTTTGTTTCAGTTTTTTAATTTTTTTTATTGTAGCATTTATATTTTATTGTAGCCTTGTTTTAAAACAATAACAACACTGATAGGTTTCTTGAAGCATCTTAGAGATGTTGCCACAGTTCTTCTGGATTTAATCGGTCTCAGTTTGTTCTGTTTCTTCATGTGATTCCAGACAGACTGGATGATGATGAGATGTTTGGAAATGGAAACTGATATTTCCTACCGACACACTATAGCAAAAGATAGAAATAACGGACTTAAAAACCAATTTTTAGCTGGTGAAAATACTAGAGTTCTAATCATTTTGGCCACCACTGTATATATTTATATTTTTCCTCTTGAAGTGGTGGATGCAGGAGTGGGTTGTTCTTGTAAAGATGTTTAACAGTTTTTCACCCGTCATCTTTTCAGCCGTGGCTGTTACGCCTCTAAGTAATTGGCCCTGTTGTCAGTTTTTCAGGTTGGTTGGCAGTTTGTTCTTTGTTTTTCTTTTTACGTTGAAGCCTTTCGTTGTTAGCAACTCAGAAAACCTGTGGTTCTTTTTTATTACATTTCAGATGCCTCTCTTCAATCCACATTATTCATGGTGGTTAAGAGTGAAATTAAGATTGTCTCAAGGGATCAACCATGTAATTAAGAGACAAAAAAGAATAATCTCTTACAGTAAAAGGGAACAAGCTCACATTGCTAATTTAGGAAACCCATCTGACTGAAAACAGAACACCTGAAGGTCAGACGAGGATGAGTGGGTCAGGTTTTCAAATCCTCTTTCAATTCTCACAGTAGAGGTGTAGCAATCTTAATTTATAAGAAGTTAAACTTTAGGTTTGAGGAAATGATAAAAGGTACAGGAGGATGTTACATTCTAATTCTTGGCCAGCTTTTTGGAGAAAGGGTCCTTATCGGACGTGTGTATGCTCCAAATTTGAACCAACTTTTTTTCTCTGAATTCATTGCCAATATTTCATCTTTTTCTGTTAATCACATCATTCTCGGAGGAGACTTGATGGAGGATCCATGAACTGCCTTTTTATTATTTTGTACTGTTCACTGAAGTCCACTTATTATATCAAGATTTTTATTTTCATAATTTAGAAGTAATAGGCTATTTTCTGTCCTGTTTTTAACCCCTCATCAGAACGCTCTGTTTGAACAGGCGTGGCGGATTGTAGACTCGGAAATAAACGCCCACTGCTATGATTGGCTAATAGTTGTGTAAGTTCAACAGTGACATTCCTCACAGATGTTCGCTGCTGTGATTTAGGTCAAAAACGCATAACTCAATACATATCAACCGATCTGTAAGAAAAGACAAAGCAATAGTGATCACGTAATGAAAACAGTTACACACTTGTGTTGCGACATTACATCATCATCTTTTAGTTTTTGTCTTTCTGAAAATCGCGTGTTGAATTCTGCCTTGTTTGTAAACAATCAGTGGTAAAATAAAGTGAACAAAGACCGAGTTCTTACTGACGCAGTCTGGATAAAATAAAGTGAATTCACTCATTCCTAACGTTAGGATCAGAATCCCGCGGCACAAAACAGCATCACAACACAGAAGACTTCACCTCCTCCTGGCGACCAGGTGATGGCGCTGTCCCCGGACAGCGTGAGGAGATCCCTCAGCAGGATCAACACACGCAAAGCCCCGGGTCCTGACAAAATTTCTGGGTGTGTATTGAGAGACTGTGCAGAGGAACTGACTGATGTCTTCATCATTTCATCATTTCATCATTTTCAACATCTCGCAATGTCAGGCTGTTGTCCCCACATGCTTCAAATCTACCACCATCATTCCAGTCCCGAAGAAGTTGTCTCCATCCTGCTTCAATGACTACCGTCCAGTTGCACTTACTCCTATTCTCATGAAGTGCTTTGAACGGCTAGTCATGCACCACATCAAGTCTGTCCTCCCCCCTCCCTGGACCCCTTCCAGTTTGCATATCGGCCCAACCACTCGATCGATGGCGCCATCACCACTGCCCTCCATCAGCCCTCACACATCTGAACAAAGAAGACTTATATGTCAGAATGCTGTTCATAGACTTCAGCTCAGCATTCAACGCAATCATCCCTCAACAGCTCATTCACAAATTGGTTCAGCTGGGGCTCAACACCTCGCTGTGCATCTGGCTGTTGGACTTCCTGACTGGGAGACCTCAGGCAGTATGTGTTGGTAGTAGCACATCCAGCACCATCACACTGAACACAGGGGCCCCCCAAGGATGTGTGCTGAGCCCCCTCCTCTTCACTTTGCTGACCCACGACTGCACACCATCTCACAACTCCAACATCTTCATTAAATTTGCGAACGACACAACTGTGGTGGGTCTAATTAGCAACAGAGATGAGACAAACTACAGGAGTGAAGTGAGCCACCTGGCCGGGTGGAGCAGTGACAACAATTTCTCTCGGAATGGGGAGAAGATGAAGGAGATTGTTGTTGACTTCAGGAGAGTGCGCACTCAGCATGCTCCTCTGACCATCAATGGTGTGACTGTGGAGAGGGTGAGCAGCACCAAGTTCCTGGATGTGCACATCACAGAGGATCTCTCCTGGACTAACAACACTGCAGCACTGGCCAAGAAAGCACAGCAGAGTCTACTTCCTCCGTAAACTGAGAAGAGCCAGAGCCCCGGCCCCCATCATGTGCACCTTCTACAGAGGCACCATTGAGAGCATCCTGACTAGCTGCACCACTGTGTGGTATGGCGCCTGTAACGCGTACTGCCGCAAGACCCTCCAACGCATAGTGAGAGCAGCTGAGAAGATGGTTGGTGTCTCTCTCCCCTCCCTCCAGGACATTTACAACACCCGTCTCACCCGCAAAGACCTCTGCATTGCAGGTGATCCCACCCACCTGACACACAGCTTCTTCAGTCTGCTGCCATCAGGGAGGAGACTGCGGAGTCTCCAGGTCAGGACCAGCTGACTGAAGGACAGCTTCATCCACCAGGCAGTCAGGAAGCTAAACTCCCTCCCGAACTTGCACTGCACAGCATCTTCTTGTCTTTGGAGCATCTTTATTGCTTGGTTTCTGCATAGACCTGCATTGCCCTCTCGTTCTTTACATTACATGCACGAATCAGTGGGTGGGGCTAAACAGGCAGCGATGTAGAATCAGTGGGCGGGGGTCATGTAGAATCAGTGGGTGGAGCTAAACAGGCAGCGATGTTGAATCAGTGGGCGGGGCTAAACAGGCAGCGATGTAGAATCAGTGGGCGGGGCTAAACAGGCAGCGACGTAGAATCAGTGGGCGGGGCTAAACAGGCAGCAATGTAGAATCAGGTGCTGATCTGCGGAGGCGGTGCTTCTCCACGCTATTACATCACAGATTAGAACATTCCACAAGCTGTTTTGGCAGACTGCCTTCAATAAAAGCTGATTTTACTAACGACAAAGTTTTGAGTTCTGAAACTTACAGGATGTTTTTATAGTACAATAACTTATACTGATATGTTAAAAGATCAAGGGAATACTGGTTTCTCAGTTCATGGCAGATTCATAAAGCATGTTTTTAACTAAAGAAATCAGATGCACTTTGCAGATACATGTGGTCCATAATATCTGTTGTTGTTTTATTGGCAGGTTCTGGAATCACTTTCAGACAGAACTGCCTCTATCAGCACCAGACTGGGATCGTTTCCTTCAGGTTGCCTGTGAAACGGACGTGCCAAACGAGAGCAGTAATGGCTGCGCTCTGTCTTAACACAAACACACACACATCACAGTTATCTGTGTCATTTTTCTGGATCACAGCGCTGTTTACGTGGTTTTGAGGGTCTGAGGGGTTTGAATCTGATGCTGCTCTATCACTTCTGCTTAATAACTGTAAGACAAAGACAAACACTACTTGAACAACCCCAGTGAGCACAGCTAGAGGCTAATATTTATGAAGTTTCTCTGGAATACTTGATTCTGTGCTTAAATATGCAATATTTTTGTATAATTATGCTACGAATAGGATGATTCGATTGTTTGTTTTCCCTGGAATCCGATTTTCATAATGGCAGTTTTATGTCTCTTTACATCAGGTTACTATATCACTGGCATGTATTTCTTATTTATGAAATGTGTTTGGGATGGATTTTTTATTTTTTTTTGGTTGTTGGTATCTGATTTTTTTTTTATCCTAAATCCCTAATGAACAGTAATCAGGTTGAGTTATTAAACACTGGAACGAGATTTTAATTGCATTATAAGCAACTATTTTAATTAATAAAAAAATGAATGTAAAAAAGCATTTCGCAAATAATGTCTGAGACCACATTGAAAACCTGTGACTTTCTCATCTAATCATTAATCATTACATCTCATTTAAACCCAGAAACAGAAAAAAAGAAAGAAAAAAGAGACATAAAATAAGGAAGAAATATATCATATTAATCTTTTCTCACAAATGTATGCACTCTAAAAAATGCTGGGTTGTTTCAACCCAATGTTGGGTCAAATATGGACTAACCCAACTGTTGGGTTAAATTTTGGTTACATTTTTAAATGAGCTTTTTAACCCAACAGTTGGGTTAGTCCATATTTGACCCAACATTGGGTTGAAACAACCCAGCATTTTTTAGAGTGTAGTTTTAGCAATTGCTAAAACTTTTTTTCATAGTTTTAATTAACATTAGTAATGCTGACTATCATAGTCATTTTGGTACATGAGACAGAAACATTTCAGGTCAGAGAAAAACACGTTTCCAATGCATCACAGCGGAATCGCTAAAATAAGCCCCTGCATCGCTGCTCTCATGCGTTCAGATCAGAAACAGGAAACACGAGGCACTGCTGCAGACTGCGGATATCTACATCTGCACTAATGCGCATGCAGTTAATGAAGCTCCATGTGCTGAAGAACATTCTAAATGACTTTCAGTTTTGCAAACATTGTGTCAGAGATATAATAGTTTTCTTTCGCTTCATTTAGCAGATAACCTGATAAGCAGGGTTCAAATGGTGAGGAGGTGAAGTGGTTTAACCCACAAAACACAGTGTGGTGTGCAACCAATTCAGAGGTTTATACATGTTGGTATGATATGAACAGAACCAGGTAGAAGCTGATTACATGCATACTGTGGATTACGGTACTTGTAGTTAGATTACATTACATTTTGAAATACTCGTAATCAGACTACAGTTACTTTCTTATTGATTAATTACATGTTAGTCACACAATAGCAGCAAATTATATTTTCTTTTCTAAAATAGTACTAACTAAAATAAACTAACCGTACCTGGAAGACATTCTGACTGTATATAAGCAGCAGGTTATTTTAGAAAGGGAAAATTAAAAAGGAAGAATTAGGGAGAATCAATAAGTGATAATGTATAGCTATTATGTGAATAATACGCAATCTTTTACTCAATAAAAAAGTAACTGTAGTCTGATTACAAGTATTTAAAAATGTAATCTAATTACAAGTACTTAATTTTTGTAATCTGATTATGTAATCCAGATTACATGTAATCAGTTACTACCCAGCACTGTAAATATAAGCCGTGCAGTTTTGTGGACATTCAAAGACCAGTCACTACTACAATTATATATTATATTCTAATTATAATCAGGTGGCTATAATTACAGAGACAATTGAGAGGCCACACAGCATTTGACCACTGGATTTACAAAAATCATTTCAATTTTAAGAGTTTTCTCAACATTTCAATGTGTTTTTTATGTGTCTTTCACACACATTAAAATAATAATACAAATCTTATTTAACATGCAATTCTCAAAACTTATTTTGTCAGCTGAACATTTTTATCCCTGAGATTTTAAGGTAATAAATAATTAAGTATCACTTTGTAATGTTCACGGTTCTCTGACGTTGGTTAATGGTCACATGAGAAGCAGGCAAACAAATAAAATATTTAATATTTTTTAATAAGTGTTTTACTTTAACTGTTGGCATTTTTAAATGATTTCTTTTCATTTCACATTTTTGTGATTTCATATAGCTTTTCATTAAACTCACAAACCTCCAGCAGTTCCTTCACGAACCTTAGTTTGGGAAACCGTGATGCAATGTAATGTAATATTTAATGCACTTCTTGTTATTTATTAGAGTATATTTTCCTTTCTCTTTGTATCTTTATATCAATATGGTATCAATATGGATTATATTACCTAAAATGTCTAATGTTATGGTTTCCAATTTTTGGCATGTAATTTGTAATTAGTAACAGACTACAATTTGTAAGTAATCTGGATATAATTATAGTTCCTCTGTGAGAAAGCAGAAGTGAGCAAACCACTGACAGGAAACCCGCCGGATACCCTGAGAGTTGAACCAGTTGTAAGTTTAACAGTCAAACTCAGCGATGAGCGACTACCTTCACCTTCTGATCTCTGTCACAGTTCTGCTAGGTTTGGGTTCCTGCGAGCCGGTCTTTGATATCACGGATCCAGTGTTTATTGAGGAATGCGTGAGAGAACACAACAAGCACCGTGCCGACGTGAAGCCCAGGGCCGCAGACATGCGCTACATGGTAAATATCAGATGTGTCCTGATGTCAGATCAGAGATCGCAGGTCTCGATGGAGTCTGTGGAGGTTAAACATGCTAATGTGTGTTAAACGGATCTGAATGCATCGCTAGATTTTTAACATGAACCGGTTTACTCTCTTCATACAGTACGTCTTCATGCTCTTATTGTGCATGACAGTTGTTCTTCTTCAATATCCTTTTTCATTGAGGAAAAAAAGTATTTTCAGTTTCAGGCTTTTAAACTCCACTGTACAATAAAATACATGAAATATAAACTACAACAGACATCAGTGTGGTTTTAGTATTACTTACATACTCATAGTATTTTAATAATACTACACTCTTAAAAATAAAGGTGCTTCAAAAGGTTCTTCAAGCGATGCCATAGAAGAACCATTTTTGGTTCCACAAAGAACCATTCAGTCAAAGGTTCTTTAAAGAACCATCTCTTTCTTACCTTTTTACAATCTGAAGAACCTTCTTTCACCACAAATAACCTTTTGTGAAACAGAAAGGTTCTTCAGATGTTAAAGGTTCTCTATGGAACCATTTAGACAAAAAGGTTCGGTTTCACTTTATTTTGATGGTCCCTTTAACACATTCTGTTGACTATAAGTAACGTTTCATCTACATGTCTACTAACTCTCATTAGAGTATTAGTAGACTGGTAGGGTTAGGGTTAGAATAAGATGACATGTACTTGCAAAGTTACTTATAGTCAGTAGAATGTCTATTGGGAGACCATCACAATAAAGAGTTAGCAGATATTAAGCAGAAAGTTTTCTAATACTCTAATGTGAGTTAGTAGATATGTAGGTGCGGCATTATTTATTGTCAACAGAATGTTCCAAAGGGACCATCAAAATAAAGTGTTACCGCTTCTACGGCATCGTGAAGCACCTTTATTTTTAAGAGTGTACTAGCTATTTTTTATTCTAAGTTAGTTAATTCTAAGTTAATTCTAAGAAATTCTAAGAGTTTCACTTTTAGTTTAAGATTTTCAAACCCCACTGTAAAATAAACTATATAGCTAAAATACACATTACAATAGACATCAGTTTTAGTAGTACTTATATACATTACACAGTATTTATTAACATGAATTTTTTTTCTCATGCAATATGATGTTTTATTGAAAGAAAAAGGATTTTCATTTTAGTTTCATTATAAACTAAAATATAAAATACAATTGACATCAGTGTGGTTTTAGTATTACTTATATATTATTATAGTATTCATTAATAATAATATTATAATATATTTTTAAAAAGGGATTTTCACATATAGTCAGACTTTTAAACCCCACTGTAATATATATATATATATATTTTTTTTTTAATTAAAATATATTAATATATTAATAAGTCTAAAACTAAATGTGAAAATCTTTTTTAAAAGATATTTAAAATGTATATATATATATATATATACACACACACACACACATTTTAGTATTACTTGTATACTATTATAGTATTTATTCATATTTTTTCTTATACAATATAATTTAATTGAAAATGTTCATGTTTAGCCTCAGACTCTTGAACACCACTGTAAAATATGTAAGATATAAACTACAATATTGTCAATGTGGTTTTAGTATCACTTATATAATGTTATAGAATTAATTAATATTTTGAATGAGCTTTTCAAATTAGCTTGCTTTTCAGAATCCAATCAATTTCTCATCCATTCCTCGTTTTTTTTTTCTTTCTTGTGCAATATCCTCTTTTACTGGGGGGAAAAGATTTTCACTTTGACTTTTTCAGACTTTTAAACTCCACTGTAAAGTAAAATATGGCAAATATAAACTACAATAAACATTTTTCTTCTCGTGCAATATCCCGTTTCATTTCCTATAATCAGATTATGTAATTAGCATGCATTTCCTTCTAGAAAAAAACAGCTTAAGTTATTTTGCTGGTCTTGGCTGGTTTAAAATGGTCTCCCAGCCTGACAAGCTGAACATGAACTGAGTTTTAAGGCTAAGTGCGTGCATGTGTTTGTGTGCAGACGTGGGATGAAGGACTGGCGGTGACGGCGCGGGCCTGGGCCAGATTCTGCCTCTTTAAACACAACATTTACCTCAGGGAGGTGAGAAGGGTACATCCCACATTCACATCTGTGGGAGAAAACATCTGGGCAGGAGCCCCGTACTCCTCATTCAAACCTGAATCTGCAGTGAAGTTGTGGAAGGACGAGGACCAAGATTACAATTACGATACAGACCAGTGCACAAAAGTATGCGGCCACTACACACAGGTACAGACTCAGATCCAGTTACAGCTGAATCAGATACTAGAGAATTCACACAAGTGACTGAAACCTCTCTGTTTTCTGTCCATAAAGATTGTCTGGGCAGATTCGTACAAGGTTGGTTGCGCTGCACAAGCGTGTCCCAATGGTGTGGCTGAAACAACCTTCTCAACAATGCCTGGAATCATTTTTGTGTGCAATTATGCGACAGCGTAAGTATGAAAACCACAACATACTGCATGTGCAGAGAGCCAAATCAATACTGCAACTTGCCAAAACACCAAGCTAATAAAATGGTATTTCTCGTCAGTCGTTAGCAACTGCTGCAACACTTTATATTAAGGTTCAATTTGTTAACATTACTGCATTTGGTAAGATTAACTAAAAATATTAACTACATTTTTAACATCTCAAGTTGTAAAATTTGACTTTAGCTCATGCACTATTTATAAAATGATGTTAATCTGCTTATAGATGATGTAAAAGTGTTGCTTGATGGTCTCTCATGTTAGCTATTAACTACATTACACAAGAAGAGTCAGGAAAGCACAGAAGCTTGTTTGTGCCTGGAATATAAAACAAATCTCTCACAATTCTACATTTTTCTGCTTTCTGAGTTTACACACAATTTTGACAGGTTTCTATTAATTCTGCGTTTCCATCTCGCAATTGTCCTCTGAATTCTGAGTCTTGCATTTTAGACTTTTTTTCACTGTAATTTTGTATTTAAGTCTTGCAATTTTGTTTGTCTTCTTTCAGAATTCTGCATTTACGTCTCACAATTCTGACTCTTCCTTATTTTTCTGGAATTCTGAGGTTATATTTTGCAATTTAAATTTTTTTGCATCCCACAATTTTGACTTTAGAATTTAGAGTTCTGAATTTGTATTTCCCAATTTTAACTTTTTGTCCTCTGTATTCTGATTTTACATCTTGAATTTGAACTTTCTTTTCTCTACAATCTTGTATTTACATACATTATAAATTTTGTCTTTTTTTTTCTCTAACAATCCTGGGTTTACATCTTGCTATTCTGACTTTTTACTCTGATATATATATATTTTTTTTTTAGTTATGGGTTTCCATTTTGCAAACTCTGAATTTTCTCAGTATTCTTTATATCTGTATATGTAAGTTTACATCTCACAATTCTGTAATTTGTTTTAAATTCTTAATTTAAATCTCACAATAATTTTTTTCTGACGTTTTTCTTCCAGTGTAATGTTAAGAAATTAAACCTTGTTGGCAGGTGTGGTAAGCACAAAAAGTATTTATATGAAGAAGCAAGAAACTGCATGATTTCATAGAATTTACACACAATAAACGTGTCACCACTGACTTCTCAACAGAGGAAATTATCCAGTACCTCCGTACAGAAGAGGCGCCTCATGCAGCGGCTGCAGACAAGAGACGTGTGCAAACAACCTCTGTCGTAAGTGTTCGTAACAAAAAGACTCTCATCCTCCCCAATAACTGCATTACTTTATAACTGTCACTTCCTTTCACAGAAAACTCCACCCGCGACGCGACGCAGAGTAAGTGTCTCCTCCTGAGCTCTCAGTCGGCCCACAAAGCACTGCTTCACTCCATTCACAATTACAAATGTCTGGATGTCACTGCTTTAACAGGTGTCTGTATCTGCACTCAACGCTTTGATATCAAAAGCTGATCATGTGGCACAAGACCACAAAAAAATGCATTAAATAGGATTCTCATAGTTTGACAAATCTGCATTGTTTTGTGTAGTAAAGAGAAAGAAACTCACCTAATATTTAGAGACACTAAAAATATCGTTTATGCCATAGAAACAAAAATATGAAAAAAGGTCATTTTCAACTTTATCATCTCATAATTCTGACATTTTTCTCAAAAATTCGAGTTTGTATCTCACAATTCTGACTTTTTTCCCCCCAGAATTCTGAGTTTACATCTTACAATTATGTTTTTTTTCCCCGTCATGGAATGAATAAAAATAAAATGTAACTTTTTATCTTGCAATTAAATTTTTTTTGTTCAAATTGCAACTTTAGATCTAGCAATTCTAACTTTATTTCTTTTAATTGTGACTTTAATTCTTTCACAATTCTAACCTTGTTTCTCAAAATTCTTACATCTTGAAATGCTGTTTTTTGTCACACTTGAGTTTGAGGTTCAATTCTCACTATTAACTAACTTTTTCCTCAATAATCTCTTAATTTGCTGCTTTTTAATAGTTAGTGTGCTAGTTGTTAAATTTAGGTATGGGGTATATTAAGGGATCTATACGTGCATTATAAATACTAATAAACAGCCAATATGCAAGTAATATGCATACTAATAAGCAAATAGTTAATAGTGAGAATTGGTCGCTCAACTGAAGTGTTTTGCTTCTGATATGAAATAGAAAAATAAAAAGTGTACTTGCAAACTCAAAGAAAAAAGTTAGAAGTACTAGATAAAAGTTTGCAAGTCCATATATCACAACTCAGATTTTCTTCCTCTGAAATGCAACTTTACATCTTGCAATTCTGTTTTTTTTCCACATCACAATAAAAAAGGTATTTGCAACTTTTTTTATCTTGCAATTCTAATTTGAGCTTTATTTGAATTGCAAGTTTATAATTGTTTTTCACCACAGAATAAAAAGATTTGCAATTCAAACTGTTTTCTTCAAATTGCAAATCTCACAATTTTGACTTCCTTCTCAGAATTCTCTCAGAGTTATTCTGAGAATACATCTATACATCTAGCAATTCTGGTTTTTTCCCCCATAAATAAAGGCAATCGCAATACTAACTTACATTTTCTTGGAATCTCCAAGTTTATATTTTCTCAGAATTCTGAGTTTACATCTTAAAATTCTGTTTGTTTCCACCATGGAATTAATAAATACAATTTTTAATTGCTTAACTTTTTGTCACAAATTGAACTTTTTCAGAATTTTGAGTTTACATCTTTCAATTCTGTTTTTTTTTTTTTCACAATGGGATAAAAATAAGGTAACTGCCATTTTTTAAATCTAGCAATTCTAACGTTTTTTTCTACGAATTGCGAGAAAGGGTCAGAATTGTGAGATTGCAGTTAATAAGCTTCCATATGTTTCCATTGCTTATGCATTTACAAATACAGAAATGTTCTATTTTGTTCCTATTTTTGTTTAGAGTTTTGATTCTGTTTTGGGTCACCACTAATACAATGCAACATGCAATACAAAGACATTCAGACATTTGTAAGAGTGGCTCAGTGTTTCTGGGCAGCAGACAGCTATAACAGAGTGTGTGTGTGTGTGTGTGTGTGTGTGTAGGTTATAACTGGACTCCAGACTGGGACCCAGCGCTGTCCTCCTGCGGCTCATTCTGCCTGGCGGTTGTGATTATCAGACTCATATCAGTCCCGCTCATGTTTGCCTGCGTTTACTGCCTACAGCGCCGTTATAATCTGTTTGCATATGAGTAAACAGCCTGAACTCAACCACAAAACAACGAAAGTCTACATTCAGCCGAAGCCACACGTCCACTTGGACAGAGAGGAACATTAATGCTCTGATGCACATTTAATGCAAAGAATAATAAACGATAAGGAATAAGATGCCTACTGATTGTAAAATAACTTTGTATAATAACTCCTTCACACGTGTAATTGAATTTTTGGATGCTTAGTTAAAATACACACACAAAAAAAAAAAATTCTCTGGATATTTCCATGTTATCTTTTTCAATAAAAATGTTTAAAAATATTTTTATGTTTTAAGTAGCATTAAAAAATTCTAGTGACATTTTGATGACAATTGAGCACATTTCCTCCACAAATTATCATTACCATAACAAATAAAATCTATAAGTTATATATATTTATGCATTAGATATCATGACTAAAAATGAACTTACTTTAGTCATCTAGGCCGTGTCATTTCTAAATATACTACAAATGCATTTTTAATCTTAAATTGATGTTAAACTCATTAATTAACAGTGAACGAATGTTTTTATAATTTAACATTAGCTTAGTTTAATGATGTAAAAATGCTCATTTTTAATTCACAATACTTTATGCATTAAGTTAACAATTGAAATGTAGTGTAAAGTGTCACTTTATTTATTACAAAGTGTTTATATTTGTATGTACTGATTTTAATTTACTCCAAATAAAGAAAAAAACGTTATTATATTACAGTAATAAGAATCTAATGAGAAACAAAAACATCTGGATGCATCATGGTAATCAGCTGATATTCATATATTTTGAATATTTATATTATACATTATAAAGGTAAACAAAATTATATATATATATATATAAAATAAGAATAAACACTAAATATATTACTTAACTCGTAAGTAAAATATTTAATAAATATTTTATTTAATTTGTAAGTAAAATATTTAATAATCATAAAATCTATATTTATATTTATAATATTAAAATATATTAGATGTACAATATTTATTTATGAATACATTATATATAGATTTAATATTAAATGTTAAGTATTTTACTTAATTTACAAATTAAGCAAAATATTTAAGATTTAATAAAATCTATAAATAACTTGTACTGATAATAAAACATGTATAATATATATGTTTATAAATAACTTATTTATTGAGACAAATGTGCTTAAATGCCATAAAAATATTAAATATAAGAGGCTTGAAATGGTGTGAAGTATGAACTGGACATGTTTTGGGTGATATTTTGTAAATTAGTACCTCTGGTTGTCCAGTTTAAACGAGTGAAATGGTGCATTTCATTTGCATTATTGTCATATAAATAAAAATATAATAAAAACATGTCATGAAGGACATCTTTATCCAAAACACCTCCACCTCTCTTATTCCTCGTCTCCTACAAACTAAAGTCTAATAAATGATTCAGGTTTTATAATGACGCTGACAAAATCTGAAACCAAGCATCTTTTATATAAACACATTGACTAATAAACACAATATTACAACAAGGTGAGGATCCAGTGATGATCTGAGTGTGTTTCTCCAGGATCACAGTCAGATCAGCAGAGTTCAGATCGAGCGCCGCGTATCTTTCTCTGAAGGAGCTCCGAGCTTTTTACTTTTTGCTTTCTTCACTTTTTCTTTAATGGCTTGAATATCAATTTTGTTTTCGGCAGTTACTAAAAAGAAGAGAATAATAAATATAATATGTTTGCATGCTTATTCAACTGAATTATTCACACATTTAAAGTAATTTTACCAAAATGAATGTTACTAACCAATATTACTAGTAGTGAGTATATATATATATATATGTGTGTGTGTGTGTGTGTGTGTGTGCATGTTTATGTGGTTTATGAGGACACAAATTTGTATAATAACATGGGTATGACATAGGTATTACATTTTTTCACAAGGTGATTAATGAGGACATTTTCAGTGTCCCCGTAATTCAAAAGGCTTATAAATAATTCAGAATGAGTTTTTTTGAAAATCTAAAAATGCAGAAAGTCTCCTGTGAGGGGTAGGTTTAGGGGTAGGGTTGGTGTAGGGCAATAGAATATACGGTCTGTACAGTATAAAAACCATTACGCCTATGGAGAGTCCCCATAAACCATAAATATATATATATATATATATATATATATATATACACACACAGTAATAATTAACAAATTTATTTAAAAAATCAGATCACTTAAATCTCAGCAAAAAATATTATGAATATGATTTGAAATGTTAATTTAGATTTGTTAGTAAAACTAAAAAAAATAATATAATATTAAAGTATAAATAATATTATTTTTAAATACAACATTGAGTTATTGAACATTTACACATTTTTTAACAATCACATTT
Organism: Sinocyclocheilus grahami; assembly: GCF_001515645.1. Classification (NCBI taxonomy): domain Eukaryota; kingdom Metazoa; phylum Chordata; class Actinopteri; order Cypriniformes; family Cyprinidae; genus Sinocyclocheilus; species Sinocyclocheilus grahami. Next base: position 227,815 of record NW_015505727.1, on the reverse strand, counting down.
TATGCATTTTCTTATTAACTAGTAAAACTAGACATTTTGAACAATGATATTTCAAACAGTGTATATTATACCACACTTTGAGAAAACTGTAATATAGGGCAGAGTGTACTGTGTTCAGTTGAAGGAATTTTCTGTGTTGATTTTTGAATTATGCATTGTATTTTGTGTTTTCAGGTTACAATTTGGATAATTTTTCCATTTTTTCACATATTTTTTAACTGATCAACAAGTGCAGGTACAAACTAATAACAAGGTGTTATCATAATGAACAATTATTACTGAACAACTGCAGCTAGCACGTGATACACGTGTACTGCTAGATACCTTTGGTGTCCTCTTTTAGAGAGAAAATGTGTCTTTTTATCATTCGAGTCACAGATGCTAAAAGTTGCCAAATAAATTTTAAAAATAGCTAAATTTGTTGCTAGGTGCTTTTTGAAGAAAAAGTTGCTAGGGTAGTGTGAAAAGTTGCTAAACTAGCAACAAAATTGCTAAGTTGCCAACACTGATTGAGTAGGTACACTCTTAAAAATAAAGGTGCTTCAAAAGGTTCTTCAAGCGATGCCATAGAAGAACCATTTTTGGTTCCACAAAGAACCATTCAGTCAAAGGTTCTTTAAAGAACCATCTTTCTTACCTTTTTGTAATCTGAAGAACCTTCTTTCGCCACAAAGAGCCTTTTGTGAAACAGAAAGGTTCTTCAGATGTTAAAAGTTCTTTATGGATAATAGACTTCATGATAATAGACAACATTTTTGTTTAATATAATATTCCAGTCAAAATTAAGATCACGTACCATTACAAAAAATTTCAGCGACAGGGAAGATAATAATATTACAGATGTTTTGCAAAAATAATGTGCACAGATGGTTACAAAGAAATATTTCAATTTGTGGGAGAATATTATTAACAAAAATGGAAGAGATATCAAAATTAATTTATCCAGCATATTCATCGTCAGTGGTGCCAGAGAGGTGTATTAAGCAAATAAACCGAATTCATTATGATTTTATTTGGAATAATAAGCAAGATTTGATTTGAAAAGGTGATACGGTGAAGTTAACGGAGCAAGGAGGATTGAATGCAATTGATTTTGGAGTAATGAACGGGGTTATTAAGTCAAGATGCTTACAAATGTTTGTAAGAGATGAACAGTCTTCATGGTTTAGTGTTTCTGTTCATCTTTTCCAAAGAGTTGGAGGAATTTCCTTTCTTTTAAGATGTGATTTTGACCTGCCTTTTAAGTTATCTGATTTTCATGTAGCCTATTGGAAAATGTTGTACAAGCATAATTTTACTCCATATGATGTTGTAATTTGGAATAACAGGTGTATATTCCTTACATAAGAGGAAATCTTTATTTTATAAAGACTGGTTTGACAAAGGAGTTTGGAATTTAATGCATTTAATTGATGAAGAGTGTAATATGCTAAGTTATGATCATTTTAAAATGAAATTAATTTGGATTATTCTTATAGACAATTTTCTTTAGTTGTCAAAGCTATTCCTGTAGCTTCAAGGAATTTAATTAAAGGTATTTACAATATTCTTCTGTAATACCTACATTGGTTGATTTGTTTATTGACAATTATAATTTCTTGGATGTTAGTTAATTATTAGTTGATGTTATTTTAATGACTGCTATACACTGATGGTTGAGATTAAGTTACTGTAATCATAGTGTCATGAATTAATAATAATATTACAAATAATATGACTAAAGAGCATAATTGAGGCGTCTTTTTGTGTGTGTGTGTGCATGTACCATGGTATTATTTTTTAGAAAATTAGAGTGCCACATGAATCAGAAATTAGTTCATAAATTTGTGTCTAAGAGGGCAAATCACTGATTCAACTTGTAGTATCAAGACCAAGGGAATGCATGAATGTGATTTAATATTCTAAAGCACAGACAGTCTGCTTGTCATTATACACACACACACACACACACACACACACACAGAGAGTCTCAGTGTGCAGCATAATAAGAGTCACAAGTGCTGAAGCAGCTCAAACTGAGCACTCGTCCATCCAGTTTCGGACCAGCGTGCATCAGTCCATCCCGACAGCAGGAGCAGCAGGAGTAAATATGCATGTTTTGGGTCTGTTTATGGTGGTGTCTGTGTTCATCAGCACTGGATCTGCTTCAGATGATCAGATGGAGCTAGCAGCTTTACTGCGCAGCGTCTCTTCAGCAGCACTGATCCGAGATCAGCCGCTCACCGGCCCACAGACTGCTGCTGCCGGACCCAAGCTGCTGATTAAAGACGGGCTCATCCAGGGCCTGATGCTGGACAAGTCCTATGTGTTTTATGGGATCCCGTTCGCAGATCCTCCTGTGGCGGCGTCCCGCTGGAAACCGCCCCGTCCTGTCACGCCGTGGAGAGGGGTGCATGATGCCACCTATCCCAGAGCGGCGTGCATGCAGGCCTGCATCGGACCCATTGCTGACGAGTGTCCCAAGAAGGTGAGCAGGACACGATGACAGACGGGGAGGGACTGATTCTGTGGCTTGTAAAAATAGCAAAAACTTTTGGGTTCCATAAAGGTTTAAGATCTACACAGAGGAATAAATAACTTGAATTGATTTAATTTGCTATATTTAGTCATTTCTTTGGATTAAACAGAATTAGGGCTGCTGAAAGGGTATGGCGCAAATCAAAAAATCCTACTGACCTTAATGTGTATAAGTCACTCCTCTCTTCCTTCTCTGCTAATGTCCCCACTGCTAAAAGGACATACTATCATAACAAAATTAACAATTCGTCTCGCATGCTCTTTAAAACATTTTCCTCCCTCCATTGTCCTCCTCCTCCTCCCCTTCCTCATTAACTCTAACAGCTGACGACTTTGCCACGTTCTTCATTAATAAAATTAAAACCATCA
>NW_015505727.1:204999-223668 GCF_001515645.1 Sinocyclocheilus grahami | reverse complement strand
ACATCCTTCTCTTCACTCTCTGAGGCAGAAGTCTCCAAAACTCATCCATTCTAATCGTCCTACTACTTGTCCACTTGATCCTATTCCATCTCATCTCCTTCAAGCCATTTCTCCTGCAGTCGTACCTGCACTCACTCACATTATTAACACATCCCTTCACACTGGTGTTTTTCCCTCAGCATTTAGACAGACTCGTATAGCCCCACTACTTAAGAAACCCACCCTTAACCCATCTCTTTTAGAGAACTACAGACCGGTTTCCCTTCTTCCTTTCATTGCAAAAACACTTGAACGAGGGGTGTTCAGCCAACTTTTGACACGGTTAACCACCAGATCCTCCTGTCAACCCTATTGGCAAAGGGCATCTCAGGAACCACACTCCAGTGGTTTGAGTCTTACCTCTGAGATAGGTCCTTCAAGGTATCTTGGAGAGGCGAGGTGTCCAAGTCGCAACATCTAACTATTGGGGTGCCACAGGGCTCAGTTCTTGGACCACTTCTCTTCTCCGTCTAGATGGCATCACTAGGTTCTGTCATTCAGAAACATGGCTTTTCATATCAATGCTATGCTGATGACACTCAACTCTACCTCTCATTCCATCCTGATGATCTGACGATAGCTGCTCGCATCTCAGCATGTCTAACAGACATTTTTTGCTGGATGAAGGACCATTACCTTCAACTCAACCTGGCTAAGACAGAACTGCTTGTGGTTCCATCAAACCCATTGTTTCATCACAATTTCACCATCCAGTTAGGCACATGAACCATAACTCCTTCAAGAACAGCCAGAAACCTTGGAGTTATGATTGATGATCAGCTGACTTTCTCAGACCACATTGCTAAAACTGCCCGGTCCTGCAGATTTGCTTTATTCAACATCAAGAAGATCAGGCCCTTTCTTTCGGAACATGCTTCACAACTCCTTGTTCAAGCTCTTGTTCTGTCCAGGCTGGACTATTGCAATGCTCTTCTTGACAGGTCTTCCAGCCAGTTCTATCAAATCTTCAAAATTAATCCAGAACGCGGCAGCAAGATACATTTTTAATGAGCCGAAAAGAATGCACGTCACACCTCTGTTTATCAATTTGCACTGGCTACCAATTGTTGCTCGCATAAAATTCAAGGCATTAATGGTTGCCTATAAAACTACCACTGGCTCTGCACCCCTTTACCTAAATTCATTACAAGAACAGCCAGAAACCTTGGAGTTATGATTGATGATCAGCTGACTTTCTCAGACCACATTGCTAAAACTGCCCGGTCCTGCAGATTTGCTTTATTCAACATCAAGAAGATCAGGCCCTTTCTTTCGGAACATGCTTCACAACTCCTTGTTCAAGCTCTTGTTCTGTCCAGGCTGGACTATTGCAATGCTCTTCTTGACAGGTCTTCCAGCCAGTTCTATCAAATCTTCAAAATTAATCCAGAACGCGGCAGCAAGATACATTTTTAATGAGCCGAAAAGAATGCACGTCACACCTCTGTTTATCAATTTGCACTGGCTACCAATTGTTGCTCGCATAAAATTCAAGGCATTAATGGTTGCCTATAAAACCACCACTGGCTCTGCACCCCTTTACCTAAATGCATTACTTCAGACTTATGTGCCATCTAGAAGCTTGCGTTCTGCAAGTGAATGTCACTTTATTGTGCCATCCCATAGAGGGACAAAATCACTTTCACGGACTTTTTAAATTAAATGTTCCCTCCTGATGGAATGATCTGCCCAACTCAATCTGAGCAGCTGAGTCCTTAGCCATCTTCAAGAATCGGCTAAAATCACACCTCTTCCATCTTTATTTGACCCTTTAACTCTAGCATTCTCTATTCTAATTCTATTCTTTAAAAAAAAAAAAATATTTTTATAGGCCTCCTATAGCGAATCGATGCAGTTTTGTAAGAAAAATATCCATATTTAAAATGTAATAATCACTTTTCTCTAGCTTGCGCCAACAGTCTTACATGGAAGCCATTCTAGTGGATGACGTAGGATGTCAGCGTTGCGCATACGGCGGTGAGTCTCGCAAAAACCAACGTATGTTTACAGGAGCAAAGGAAGCAAAGTTTCCTTACTTAGCAAAGGAAAACCAGTCCCCTCTTGGTTTATATTGAAATCCTCCGACATTTTTCTTCACAAATCCTCATTTTGTACTTCTAATCCATGATCGTTGTTTTGGTCTCTTCACTGCGCAAATGTTCATCCACATTTGTCACTAATTACCGCCGCATACGCAACGCCGACATCCTACGTCATCCGTCGGAACGACTTCCGTGTACGACTGTTGGTGCAAGCCAGAGAAAAGTGATTATTATGTTTTAAATATGGATATTTTTCTTACAAAAATGCATCGATCCACTATAGGAGGCCTTTATTCACCCCCCCGGAGCCATGTGAGGCACTTTGTACTACAGATGGATGCGCTTTATTGGAATTGTTTTGGACTGTTAAAAAGAAACACCCGCCCATCGCCATTATAAAGCTTGGAAGTGCCAGGATAAGTTTTAATATAACTCAGATTGCATTCGTCTGAAAGTCATATACACCTAGAATGCCTTGAGGGTGAGTAAATAATGGGCTAATTTAAATTTTTGGGTGAACTAAGCCTTTAATGAACTAAATTTTGTGAAAACCTCAAATACGAGCAAAATTCGACATTTTTTAACTTTTGTTTGCCTGCAGCTCAAAATTATCCTGTGCGTATTCCGATTCCGACGTTTTGTCAGCACGGTTCACATGTGTAATGCTAGATTATGTGTAATGGTCAGGTGAGTGAGGACTGTCTGTACCTGAACGTCTTCGTTCCTCTGAGTGTGAATCTGGCGGCTCCGCTGCTGAAGCTGCTGCCGGTGATGCTGTGGATCCACGGCGGGGATTTCATCGCGGGCTCCGCATCCAAACAGCTCTACGACGGCCGTTACATCAGCAACTTCACGCAGACGCTGGTCGTGAGCGTCGCCTACCGCCTGGGTGAGACTCTGATGCCTGTTAATAATAAAAGCCACAAAAACAGAGCTGAATCCATAGATGTATATACGTAGATGCCTCATTAGCGACTGTTTCTATGAGCTGTTATACGTAAGCCGTCCGCCATATTGTAATGGTCAACTTGAAGTCATTCACCATAGTAATCAAACCTATTCTACTTAAGTTTGTATGTGAAGTAGAAATAAAACCCAACTTTGCTTTAAAATGCATCGAAAGATCTTCTAACCGAAGGTCACATGATCACAAACGGAAATCACTTCCGTGAAGTGACCATCGCATGTTCCCTTTGCTAACGGACTTCTGGAAGGGCCCTTCGTGAAGGGATTCAGTTGTTCACTTTCATTTGGAACGTCCCTACAAATGGCGCCCCCTTCCCGAAGTGCCCTTCAAGGGCGCAAAAAAGCCATTTGGAATTCGCCCAATGAATATTCGAAGATGCCACAGTCCTGCACAGCCGATGGTCTGCGAACCCAAAGTATGGCGAATGACGTCAAGTTGACCGTTCCAAAATGGCGGACACGTCTACGTGCTTGGAGCGGTCGAATGGGGAATCTATACATATCTATGGCTGAATCTGTGTCTCTGCAGGCGCGTTCGGCTTTCTAGTGTCAGGAAAAGACCCATGGACTTCCGCCGCGGGGAATTATGGGATTCTGGACCAGCAGGCGGCGCTGCTCTGGGTCCAGCAGAACATCGCGGTGTTTGGAGGAGACCCGAGCAGGGTGAGAAATTAACTAAACTTATTTATAAAGGGGTCAATTTCAAAACCATGTTCAAGCCCCCCAAAATAACAATTTTCAGTATCCACCTTATTCTTCAACCTGGAAGTAAGCCTATGGGTGCGACTTCCGGTTCATTAGCTGCTATAGGAAAATAAGAGAAGAATTACAACATGCAGTGAACGGTCAAACTGTTTGCACTGCAAACCAGCGTGTTCATAATGAAGATAATACATTAAAATAATATGGTAAGACACACCAGTTTGCAATATCAAGCAGTAAAAGTTTTGTACAGATACAGATAGCTGGAAGCAAATGAGACCGGAACCAATAGAATTTACAAATGGCCCATTTTTACGGGAAGAATAAAGTGGATAGATTCTTTTTTTTTTTAGGATTAACGGAAATGTCTATAAAATTAATGGATAATGTCCTGGCAGAAAATTAGCAGTAAAGTTGAGTTTTTCTTTCTTTCTTTTTTTTAAACAGTGAGAAAAAAATAATATATATATATATTGCATAATAAGTTTTATACATATAGACGTGTAGGCTATATAGTTTTTGCATTGTGACATTGTCCCTTCCCCAATTTTCAGTAATTGCAGTGCACAAAGAAAAAAAAAGATTTATGTTTATTTCAATAAGGGTTATTATAGTTACTTGAAATAATAAAGTAAAAAAAACTAAAACTGAGCCTATATAGACATTTTAAAACTAATAATAATGACAAAACCACACAACAAAATTACAAAAGCTTTAACTAAAAGAAAATATGAACATAAAAATGTATTCAAAATGTTCATGAAAAACTGTAATAGTATCAATGATACTAAAATTACACTCATAAAATCACTATTACAGTAATGAGAATCAAACAATAACCACAATTAAAATGTAAAACTTTATATTACCATTATATTGCAATAATAAGAAATTAGTATAAAAATGTGCTTTAACTGTCATGAAAATAATTTAAAATAAAGTAAGAATGGTACTAAAATAGCCTTAATTTTCTTTATGCAAAATAATAATAATTTAATAACAAACAAACCATACATATAAAACATTTTTAGATTCTATCTGTTTTGGGTGAAATAGATGTTTTCACAAAATCCACCTGAAGATGCCTGTAGAGTTTTACAGAATTAGAATAAATAAATCAATTCAATTCAAGTTTATTTGTACAGCGTTTTTCACGATACAAATCGTTGCAAAGCAACTGTACAGCAAATTAAGTTTCTACGATATTTAGTATTATATGAAATAAATACATAGATAAACAAAATCATATAATGAAATGAAGATAAAGAAATAAATAGCAGACTGAGCTGAATCTGTGTGTGACTTCAGGTGACTCTGTTCGGCGAGAGCGCCGGCGCTCAGTCAGTCAGTCTTCATCTGATGATCCAGAGCAGTGAAGCGCTCTTCAGACAGGCCGTTTTCCAGAGCTTACCCTTCTCCATTCCTCTGAAAACACGGTAACATGGTTACATACAGACGTGTTTCTGTACAGACGAGTGTCGTGTCTTCAAGCGCTGATGTTTCTCCTCAGGCACGAGTCTCTGAAGCTCGGGAAGAACTTCGCTAAATCAGCAAACTGCTCAGTTCTGGAGCTGCCGTGTCTTCAGTCTCTGAGTCCTCAGGAGGTGCTGAACGCACAGATCAAATCCAGTGAGAACAAATCCCTCCACATCTCAGAAAATAATATTCTATTTATTTAATTTCACTAAAACTAAAACCATAAAAAATTGTTCACAATTTGAAACAAAATGAACTTGAAATTGAATTGGGGAAAAAAATTGATGTACTAAAATATTCAATAAAACAGACAAATAAAAAAAATTTAAAAACTATAGACATAATTAAATAAAAATCATTGTATTACAGCAATGATATTTTTAATGAAAATTACCATTGGGAAAATGTATAATAAAATATAAAGCACAATAATTTTATTAATTATATGTTATTACATTTTATTAAATAATAATAACAAAATATAAAGCACAATAAAATGACTGGACTAATAAGAAAGTAAATAAAATATCTATAATAAGAACAAATTAGCTTAAATATACTTTAATTGCCATGGTAATATCAAAATAAATAAAATGTAAAAAAAATCTAAATGATATGAAATGGTACTTTAATTTTCTTAATTCAAAATAATAATAATTTAAGAGTAATACAATTTAAAGCTAAAAATGTATTAAAAAAAAAACTTTACAGGCACTGAACAAAAATGACATATATTACTAATAAATTAGTAGTAGACACAGTAATAATAATAAATACTACTATTATTATTATTATTATTATTACATATTCATAGTGCTATTCTTTTTGTTTGTTTGTTTTTAGAATTTTTGTGACATTATTCATTGCCCGGTTCACAATGTTTGTAATGCAAAAAAATATTTTTCATTTATTTACACAGACAATCAATAAAATATCTGATCAAACATAATTAAAAAATTGGTTTGAAATTGTGCTTTAATTATCCTTAAAATAATGTTGAAATGTAAAAAAAACTAACAATACTAAAAATCTCAATTTTCTTCATGCAAATCATGCTAAAACAACAAACAAACAATAAATATTTTTTTTTATTCTATTTTTTTCCCCGGTTGATTTTTAAGTGAAAATAGGCCTGTTTTCAAATCCACATCTTCTCCTCCGCGTCTGACAGAAGGAACAGCTCCAGCACAGATCACAGTGAAGCTGCTTGTGTTTCTCAGGCTCAAAGGTGCTGAATCCCTTCCGCTTTCTAGAGCAGTTTGAGAGCTGGGGGCCGTATGTGGACGGAGAGCTGATCAGAGAGCAGGCGGTCAGTGCCTTCCTGAAGGGACACTGGCAGAAGGACAAGCCCGTGCTGCTCGGTACACTTTCATCCAGTCTCACAGTCAGCATGAACTCAAACTGCTCCTGTTCACTGGCTACCGTGTGTTCCAGGGACCACCTCAGAAGAAGGAGTGATCTTTGTGTACGGCGTCTTCATGAAGCCCGTGTCAGCGGTCGAGTGCACCGTCTACACCACGGCCATCTTCAAACAACACGCCATCAAAATCCTGCGCAAATACCTGCCGCTGTACAGCGCCGCAGACCGCAGGGACATGCTGGCACAGGTTTGCCACGCTCATCACTCCTCATCATCCCCACGTCAATTATTTCTACATTTGCAAACATCTGTCATGTAAAGACACTTTTCACCACACAATTTTTACACTCTTTTGCTAACAAAAGCATCTTCCTCCACTGATTCAAAAGTTTCTGGGCATGCTACTAATATTTCATCATATTATAGTATATTATAGCATCACATTTTTGCCTGATTCCCTTTTGGAGGCTCTTAAAAGCATGAAGTGCATCTGCATTTCTATTATATTATTATGTATTTTTTATTATATATAATATAATAAAAGCAAAATAATACAAATTTTGCATTATTATTTTGTTATTCATTTATTAAATGATAATATGATTCATTATAATTACAATTATATATATATATATATATAGGTAATATAACTGATTACCTATAATATTTATTATTATTATTATTATTACCTGTACAATTAGTCTTTTTGCATTCTTCCCTCAATTCTCATTTAACTGCAATACATTTTTATTTTTTTTTTACATTTATTTAAATAAAAAAAATCTCATATTACAATAATAAAAAAAACTTTAATTATCTTTTAAATAATGTAAAAATGTAATTTACAAATCAGGTTATATCTGGTTATTTACAGTAATAAGAAATTAGTACGAAATAAGCCTTGATTGTAATAAAAAATAATCTAAAATATCCTTAATTTTCTTTACAAGAGTTAAGTCCACCTGTATTTTGAGATGAATGGGAACGCTAACATATAGACTTCATATCAACATATCAATATCAATGATGGAAGTAAAATAGGTTTCCATAATAGAGAACGGCGTTTTTATAACTGTAAAACAAAGACAGAGATACCAAATTAAGAAGCATTTTTTGTGTTGAAATGATTCTGCTCCCCTTCTGTCCACAAGGTGGCACTGTGTGTTGTGATTTACTTCATCTGCCACCCAGATCTCAATCAATGATTTAACCAGCTATTCTGTGTCACTTCAGCAGAGTTCACCCGAGAGGTCAAAGGTCACCACAACCCGCCTATCACAATAAATAACTAAATCTATGCATTTACTGCTAAAGTGACTCCGATACGGCGTTCAGTCACTATGTAACGGCTGTCATGAGCTCTGTGTGTGTGAGCAGATGAGTGAGGAGCGCTTCGTTTGTCAGGATGATCAGCGCTTGTTTAGAGCTTTTCATCGAGTCGCTGGAGGTTAAGTATCTCTATCCGTTACCTGGTAACCAAACACTCATCAGATAGCGACCACACACACACACACACACACACACACTCCAGCGCCTGCGGTCTGAGACTCTTCACGGATCACTTTCAGCTCAAACACAAACTCAGACTGAGATCCGATGACTTTCTGTCTCTTGACTAAATGATGCAGCCTTTAACCCAGCAGTGATATTTTGGTGTTATTTATACAATATTATAGTATTGTTGTATTCATATTTTGATAATATTTTTAATATTTGTTTTTAATTCATTCATATTAATATTTAATATTTTATTAATATTTTATAAATTATAAAGATTTCTATTTTAAATAAATGCTGCTCCTTTGAACTTTCTATCCTTAAATGGTGCAGCCTTTTACCCAGCAGTGATATTTTAGTATTATTTATACACTACTACAGAATTTATTAATATATTTTTTAAATATTTATATTTATCAACTGTCAATATTATTTAAAATATATATAAACCATAAAATAATTCATTAACATTTTATAAATTATAAAGAATTCTGTTCTTTTGAACTTTTTTTTTTTAATTGTACAGCCTTTTACCCAGAAGTGATCTTTTAGTATTATTTTTACATTATTATAGAATTTATTAATATATTTTTTCATATTTATGTTTATTTATAGATTTTTTGTTTAACTTTTTTAATGATTTATTTATTGTTATTTACTGATGAATAAACAATATTTATAGATATTTAATATAAGTATTGTAATATCTATTCAATATTTAAAATATATAGTTCAATTAATATTCATTATTAAATAATTCATTAAAATATTGTATAAATTATAAAGAGTTGTGTTTCAAATAAATGCTGTTCCTTTGAACTTTCTATTCATCAAAAAGTCCTGGGAAAAAAATTAACACTGCTTTCAACATTGATAATAATGAAAAATGTTTCTTGAGCAGTAAATCAGCATATTAGCATGATTTCTGAAGATCATGTGACGCTGAAGACTGCAGTAATGATGCTGAAAATACAGCTGCGCATCACAGAAATACATTACAATTTCACAATATATCCACTTGGAAAACAGCTATTTTAAATTGTAATAATATTTCACAATATTTACTGTATTTTAATCAGTGTTGGGAAGGTTACTTTGGAAACGTTATAGGTTACAGATTACAAGTTACCATATCTAAAATGTAATAAGTAGTGTAACTATTTCGGTTACTTTATTAAAGTAATGTAACTAATAACATTTGATTACTTGTTTTCACCTGTTAATCATTTTCAAACATGTAAACCAGGCAGGGTTAACATTACAGTAGTATTCAACACTGATTACTGTCACTTTCAAAATCAAGATTATAATCATTTCATTTTAAAGCACAGCCACCAAAAATCAGACTTACTTTGAGATCATTCTGAGGTTAAATGCAGATTTAAAACCAAACAAGATATAGTTTAATAGCTATGATACTGTTTTTGAAATCAAATAGTTATGATAGGAAACACTGCATGGCATCTAACAACGGCTTGGGGGAAAAAACAGTTCATCTTAAAAAATAAAGCATATACACAAACCCAAATAAGACATAAAACAGTTATTGAATAAGCAAGTGTCCTATTTAAACTATTCTAAACTCCTGAAGCACTGGTGTCTCGTATTTTAGAGCAGTCAATGCAATTTATGAAAGAAATCAATGAAATCTGTATTTAAACTATTCTAAACTCCTGAAGCACTGGTGTCTCGTATTTTAGAGCAGTCAATGCAATTTATGAAAGAAATCAATTAAATCTGTATGTGGATGTGTGTGTGTGTGTGTGTGTGAAAAAAAATCTGATGTAACCCCGTTTGTAATCGTTAACATTTTCATAAGTAACTGTAACTTAATTACACAATTTTTCTCAGTAACTGTAACTGATTACAATTACATTTGTTTTGTAATTAAATTACGTAATTTAGTTAGATGTAACTAGTTACTTCCCAACACTGATTTTGAGCAAATAAATGCAGCCTTGCTGAGCGTAAGAGCCCTGATTCCTTTACCTTTCAGATTGTGACTGACTACATCTTCCTGTGTCCGTCGCGGAGGTCGGCTCGCGCCGGCGTGGCGTCTGGGAGCTCGGTGTGGATGTACGTGTTCGATCACGTGGCGAGCGATCCTGGCGTGTGGTCGGGTCTGACGTTCTGTTACCGTCACGCGTGTCACGGCGCAGAGCTGCCGTTCGTGTTCGACTCGGCGCCGGTGGCGAACCTCAGCATGACTCCGGCGGAGCGGCTGCTGTCCAATCGGATGCTGTGTTACTGGGGCGCGTTCGCTCACACCGGCGACCCCGGATCTCACGCCGACTCCAGCGCGTTCTGCCGACAGCAGCGTCCGCCGGCGTGGCCGCGCTACACGGCTAACAGCGGCTGGCTGATCATGAACCTCACGCTGCATTCACACGCGCAGACCGGATCGCGCGAAGACATCTGCGACTTCTGGGACACGCTGGGAATCTATCCATAGAAAGAACAGGTTAAAGGGATAGTTCAGCCAAAAATGAAAATTCTGTCATCAATTCCTCACCGTCATGTCGTTCCAAACCCGTAAAGCCCCGTTCACACCAAGAACGAGAACAATATTAGCGTCCACACCAGCGGACGATATCGTGACAGCAGGATTGATTCTGATTGGGTGTCAAAGTTTGTATCGTTCATCAGCTGGAAAAAATCGTTCTGGAAGTGATTCCAACGATTTTGTTTCTCAGTGCCTTTATCGTTATAGCTGTGGTGTGGACTCTGCTATTCTTTAATATTGAGAACGAATTTTAGAACTATATCTTTATCGTTATCGTGCTTGGTGTGAACGGGCCTTAAGATCTTCGTTCATCTTCGGAACACAAATTAAGATATTTTTGATGAAATCCGAGAGCTCTCTGACCCTCCCATAGACAGCAAGGGTCCTAACACGATCAACGTCTAGAAACGTAGCGCTGTAGGGTGACTCGGAGGAGACGAATTGTTGAATAAAGTCGTTATTTTTGTTTTCTTTGCGCACAAAAAATATTCTCGTAACATCGTAACATTACGGTTGAACCACTGATGTCACACGGATTATTTTAACGATGTCCTTGCTACGTTTCTGGACGGTGATCGTGTTAGGACCCTTGCTGTCTATGGGAGGGTCAGAGAGCTCTCGGAATTCATCAAAAATATCTTAATTTGTGTTCCGAAGATGAACGAAGGTCTTACGGGTTTGGAACGACATGACTGTGAGTAATGACAGAATTTTCATTTTTGGGTGAACTATCCCTTTAAGGCTAGAAGGGATACAGCTGTGGCTACTGGGCATGCGCACATCAATATAGTGTAATTTGTCACACTGTACAACAATAATTACTATTTTTGCATTATTGTAAGGGGTAGGTTTAGGGTTGGGGTAGGGGTAGATGTTAATAAAACACAATCTAATAGATAGAAAATTAAACTTCATTGTTAGTTTCCGGTCGGAGCTGTATCCCTTCTAGCCACAACCAGAAAAACACGAGAGCTCACTCATATCTCATCTGTTTCTCATGGACTGACTGTACAGTCAAACCAAAATTTATTCAGACACCTTCAACATTTCTCACATTATCACAGTTTATTCGCTATAGTTTAGAGAATGGTAATAAAATATGACAAGAGCTCAGGGTTAAACGGTGTCAGGACAAATTAATCTTGATAATGTCAGATAACTTTGATAGAAAGGTATGTAATGAAATCGGTTGAATAGCTGTCAGCTGTTAAATTTAAGTGGACAATTAGATTATACCGATTTAGGCCAACTAATTACCAAGCAATGCTTAATTTTGTTCATTCTGTGGTGTAAAAAGGTCACATTAGCAATTAAAGACAAAACACTTAAGCAAAACATGCTCAGGTCAAAGTGTCTGAATAATTTTTGGTCCCAAATTTTTATCAATTTTACTGGTAGTCCACTGTATGAAGAATTTTTTGGGTATAATATATCACAGTTTAGTTTATTTTGCTATCCTTGCTTACATAAATGAACTGTCCTACACCTACTAGTAAAAAAAAAATATCAAAAATTATATCTGGTGTCGGAATAATTTTAGTTTTGACTGCATTTGTGTATTGTTTTTCAGTGCAAATACCTAAACATTTATAGTGCTGTCAAAAGATTAATCGCATCCAAAATAAAAGTTTTAATTTGCATACTATGTGTGTGTGTACTGTGTATATTTATTATTTATTTATAAATACATACACATGCATGTATATATTTTGAAAATATTTACATGATCTTCGTTCATCTTCGGAACACAAATTAAGATATTTTTGATGAAATCCGAGAGCTCTCTGACCCTCCCATAGACAGCAAGGGTCCTAACACGATCAACGTCTAGAAACGTAGCGCTGTAGGGTGACTCGGAGGAGACGAATTGTTGAATAAAGTCGTTATTTTTGTTTTCTTTGCGCACAAAAAATATTCTCGTAACGTCGTAAAATTACGGTTGAACCACTGATGTCACAGGGATTATTTTAACGATGTCCTTGCTACGTTTCTGGACGTTGATCGTGTTAGGATCCTTGCTGTCTATG
This sequence comes from Sinocyclocheilus grahami, assembly GCF_001515645.1. Taxonomy (NCBI): domain Eukaryota; kingdom Metazoa; phylum Chordata; class Actinopteri; order Cypriniformes; family Cyprinidae; genus Sinocyclocheilus; species Sinocyclocheilus grahami. The sequence goes on along the minus strand of NW_015505727.1, from coordinate 211,056 downwards.
GGAGGGTCAGAGAGCTCTCGGAATTCATCAAAAATATCTTAATTTGTGTTCCGAAGATGAACGAAGGTCTTACGGGTTTGGAACGACATGACTGTGAGTAATGACAGAATTTTCATTTTTGGGTGAACTATCCCTTTAAGGCTAGAAGGGATACAGCTGTGGCTACTGGGCATGCGCACATCAATATAGTGTAATTTGTCACACTGTACAACAATAATTACTATTTTTGCATTATTGTAAGGGGTAGGTTTAGGGTTGGGGTAGGGGTAGATGTTAATAAAACACAATCTAATAGATAGAAAATTAAACTTCATTGTTAGTTTCCGGTCGGAGCTGTATCCCTTCTAGCCACAACCAGAAAAACACGAGAGCTCACTCATATCTCATCTGTTTCTCATGGACTGACTGTACAGTCAAACCAAAATTTATTCAGACACCTTCAACATTTCTCACATTATCACAGTTTATTCGCTATAGTTTAGAGAATGGTAATAAAATATGACAAGAGCTCAGGGTTAAACGGTGTCAGGACAAATTAATCTTGATAATGTCAGATAACTTTGATAGAAAGGTATGTAATGAAATCGGTTGAATACTGTGAGCCATGACAGAAATTTCATTTTTGGGTGAACTATCCCTTTAAGGCTAGAAGGGATACAGCTGTGGCTACTGGGCATGCGCACATCAATATAGTGTAATTTGTCACACTGTACAACAATAATTACTATTTTTGCATTATTGTAAGGGGTAGGTTTAGGGTTGGGGTAGGGGTAGATGTTAATAAAACACAATCTAATAGATAGAAAATTAAACTTCATTGTTAGTTTCCGGTCGGAGCTGTATCCCTTCTAGCCACAACCAGAAAAACACGAGAGCTCACTCATATCTCATCTGTTTCTCATGGACTGACTGTACAGTCAAACCAAAATTTATTCAGACACCTTCAACATTTCTCACATTATCACAGTTTATTCGCTATAGTTTAGAGAATGGTAATAAAATATGACAAGAGCTCAGGGTTAAACGGTGTCAGGACAAATTAATCTTGATAATGTCAGATAACTTTGATAGAAAGGTATGTAATGAAATCGGTTGAATAGCTGTCAGCTGTTAAATTTAAGTGGACAATTAGATTATACCGATTTAGGCCAACTAATTACCAAGCAATGCTTAATTTTGTTCATTCTGTGGTGTAAAAAGGTCACATTAGCAATTAAAGACAAAACACTTAAGCAAAACATGCTCAGGTCAAAGTGTCTGAATAATTTTTGGTCCCAAATTTTTATCAATTTTACTGGTAGTCCACTGTATGAAGAATTTTTTGGGTATAATATATCACAGTTTAGTTTATTTTGCTATCCTTGCTTACATAAATGAACTGTCCTACACCTACTAGTAAAAAAAAAATATCAAAAATTATATCTGGTGTCGGAATAATTTTAGTTTTGACTGCATTTGTGTATTGTTTTTCAGTGCAAATACCTAAACATTTATAGTGCTGTCAAAAGATTAATCGCATCCAAAATAAAAGTTTTAATTTGCATACTATGTGTGTGTGTGTACTGTGTATATTTATTATTTATTTATAAATACATACACATGCATGTATATATTTTGAAAATATTTACATGCATATATTTATATAATTTCTATGATATATAAATATATTTAATATATAAGCATAACATTTGTATTAAATATATACATGCATGTGTTTATTTATATATCCACTACCAGTCAAAAGTGTTTGAACAGTAAGATTTTTTATGTTTTGTAAAGAATTCTCTTCTGCTCACCAAGCCTGCATTTATTTGATCCAAAATACAGCAAAAGCAGTAATACTGTGAAATATTTTTACTATTTAAAATAACTGCTTTCTATTTTAATATATTTTCAAATGTAATTTATTCCTGTGGTCAAAGCTAAATTTTCAGCATCATTAAAAGACCATTTTTGACTGGTAGTGTACATAATAAATATACACAGTACACACACACTTATTACATAAACAAAAACTTTTATTTTGGATGCGATTAATCATTAGATGGCACTAATTCTTAAATGAACGTATATTTAATTAAGAAGCAAAATGACTAAAGTCTTGTTATAAAGTCTTGTTTTCTGAAAAATTTGTGCTTAAAACAAGAACAAACATATGCCAATATCTAGGGTAAGGAAGATAAACTTGTTTTACCTTTAGGCTAAGTTTGTTTTTCTGAGCACATCTGCAGAGATTTGTTCTTGTTGTAAAGCTTAGACTCACTTCATTTAGATTTTTTTTTATTTAAATAGAAAGATCTGAGACAAAATTGAGAACTCTATAAAGTCTGCTAGTTTCTAAAAATATTGCATCTCAGAAATAAAAACATTTATTTAACACAAATAAAAAATGAATTAAAATAAAATATTAATAATAGTAATAGTTTAATTCATACTTTTTTTTTAGAATTGCCTTTTTTAAGCAAAGCAATTTAAATAATTCCAATTAAATGATAATAATAATAATAATATATTATAAATTATTTTTAATTAATTTATTGATTTTTTTTTAAAACAAAGGAACTAAATAATTAAAATGACAAATTAAAAATAGTCTCTCTCTCTCTCTCTATATATATATAACTGAAGTTACTTCTTAATTGTTTCTCAAAATATAGAAATATCAAGTGCATTGCATTGTGGGATACAGTACTGCATGTTCTCTGGCAGATTTCACACAGCCGCAAATACATTATACCTGTGTGGCAGTTATATTAGCTCATAATAATGAGCAGCACAGAGTAACTCAAGCTGACGGATGGATTATTTTAACGATGTCCTTGCTACGTTTCTGGACGTTGATCGTGTTAGGATCCTTGCTGTCTATGGGAGGGTCAGAGAGCTCTCGGAATTCATCAAAAATATCTTAATTTGTGTTCCGAAGATGAACGAAGGTCTTACGGGTTTGGAACGACATGACTGTGAGTAATGACAGAATTTTCATTTTTGGGTGAACTATCCCTTTAAGGCTAGAAGGGATACAGCTGTGGCTACTGGGCATGCGCACATCAATATAGTGTAATTTGTCACACTGTACAACAATAATTACTATTTTTGCATTATTGTAAGGGGTAGGTTTAGGGTTGGGGTAGGGGTAGATGTTAATAAAACACAATCTAATAGATAGAAAATTAAACTTCATTGTTAGTTTCCGGTCGGAGCTGTATCCCTTCTAGCCACAACCAGAAAAACACGAGAGCTCACTCATATCTCATCTGTTTCTCATGGACTGACTGTACAGTCAAACCAAAATTTATTCAGACACCTTCAACATTTCTCACATTATCACAGTTTATTCGCTATAGTTTAGAGAATGGTAATAAAATATGACAAGAGCTCAGGGTTAAACGGTGTCAGGACAAATTAATCTTGATAATGTCAGATAACTTTGATAGAAAGGTATGTAATGAAATCGGTTGAATAGCTGTCAGCTGTTAAATTTAAGTGGACAATTAGATTATACCGATTTAGGCCAACTAATTACCAAGCAATGCTTAATTTTGTTCATTCTGTGGTGTAAAAAGGTCACATTAGCAATTAAAGACAAAACACTTAAGCAAAACATGCTCAGGTCAAAGTGTCTGAATAATTTTTGGTCCCAAATTTTTATCAATTTTACTGGTAGTCCACTGTATGAAGAATTTTTTGGGTATAATATATCACAGTTTAGTTTATTTTGCTATCCTTGCTTACATAAATGAACTGTCCTACACCTACTAGTAAAAAAAAAATATCAAAAATTATATCTGGTGTCGGAATAATTTTAGTTTTGACTGCATTTGTGTATTGTTTTTCAGTGCAAATACCTAAACATTTATAGTGCTGTCAAAAGATTAATCGCATCCAAAATAAAAGTTTTAATTTGCATACTATGTGTGTGTGTGTACTGTGTATATTTATTATTTATTTATAAATACATACACATGCATGTATATATTTTGAAAATATTTACATGCATATATTTATATAATTTCTATGATATATAAATATATTTAATATATAAGCATAACATTTTTCTTAAATATATACATGCATGTGTGTTTATTTATATATCCACTACCAGTCAAAAGTGTTTGAACAGTAAGATTTTTTATGTTTTGTAAAGAATTCTCTTCTGCTCACCAAGCCTGCATTTATTTGATCCAAAATACAGCAAAAGCAGTAATACTGTGAAATATTTTTACTATTTAAAATAACTGCTTTCTATTTTAATATATTTTCAAATGTAATTTATTCCTGTGGTCAAAGCTAAATTTTCAGCATCATTAAAAGACCATTTTTGACTGGTAGTGTACATAATAAATATACACAGTACACACACACTTATTACATAAACAAAAACTTTTATTTTGGATGCGATTAATCATTAGATGGCACTAATTCTTAAATGAACGTATATTTAATTAAGAAGCAAAATGACTAAAGTCTTGTTATAAAGTCTTGTTTTCTGAAAAATTTGTGCTTAAAACAAGAACAAACATATGCCAATGTCTAGGGTAAGGAAGATAAACTTGTTTTACCTTTAGGCTAAGTTTGTTTTTCTGAGCACATCTGCAGAGATTTGTTCTTGTTGTAAAGCTTAGACTCACTTCATTTAGATTTTTTTTTATTTAAATAGAAAGATCTGAGACAAAATTGAGAACTCTATAAAGTCTGCTAGTTTCTAAAAATATTGCATCTCAGAAATAAAAACATTTATTTAACACAAATAAAAAATGAATTAAAATAAAATATTAATAATAGTAATAGTTTAATTCATACTTTTTTTTTAGAATTGCCTTTTTTAAGCAAAGCAATTTAAATAATTCCAATTAAATGATAATAATAATAATAATATATTATAAATTATTTTTAATTAATTTATAGATTTTTTTTTAAAACAAAGGAACTAAATAATTAAAATGACAAATTAAAAAATTAAAAATAGTCTCTCTCTCTCTCTCTCTCTATATATATATATCTGAAGTTACTTCTTAATTGTTTCTCAAAATATAGAAATATCAAGTGCATTGCATTGTGGGATACAGTACTGCATGTTCTCTGGTCGTTACTGTACATTTTGGCACATATTCTCTACAGATAGTTTGTGTACACTATACATACTTCATACAGTACCTTTGTGTGGGCACTATAAATGTAAATGCATAATGGCTGCATTCAGTAAAGCATACCTGCATACTAGAATAAAGATATGGCAAGAATAGTGAGAGTGTGCTAGTCTGAATTCAGTCTCATTCATGTCAGGCTCTGAAGTCTCTGAAACGTGTCAGATTTCACATAGCCGCAAATACATTATACCTGTGTGGCAGTTATATTAGCTCATAATAATGAGCAGCACAGAGTAACTCAAGCTGACGGATCCGTCCCTCCGTGATGGAGATCAGATCGATTGCTTTACGTGTCGAGCCTGAGTAAAATCTGCAGCGGTGGCTGATTAACTGGATGTAAGCAGCCGATTAAACTCAGCATCAGCATCACGCTTAAACCACTGGAAACAGACAACCACAAACGCTTTTCAGTTTATTGCTGTATTAAATGACAGATTGAAATGTCCTGTTTGTATCTGTGAGCTCATCAGCCTGAGCGGATCAATTCAGCAGCTTATTTTAAAGAGATTTTTCACATTGTGACATTACTTTTATTATTATTATTACTGTTATTATCATTATTATTATCAGGCACAGATCACATTTAACACAGCATCTACAGCAAGATCCTATTAAATATATATGTATATTTATTAACTCATTACATATTTAATATAGCTACATAGTAGTAATAATAATATTAACAACAATAATATTAATAATAATTATTATTGTTTTTATTAATAATATTAGGCACAGATCGCAGGATCCTATAAAAATAATAATTATGTATTATTATAATTATTATTATTATTCACAGATCAAAGCACAGGATCCTATAATAATAATAAAAATAATACAAATTTTACATATAAAAACATGATATATATATATATATATATATATATATATATATATATATATATATATA
>NW_015505727.1:203905-204189 GCF_001515645.1 Sinocyclocheilus grahami | reverse complement strand
ATTTAATGTAGTTAAATTATTATTGTTATTATTAGGCACAGATCGCAGCATCTATAGCACAGGACCTTATATTAATATTAATAATAATCATAATACTTTTAAATAAACAATATTTAAAATATTTTATTTTAGTATTCAGTAACTATATAATAAAATATTTTATTATATAGTTTATTAAAATAAAACAATATTTTAATAAACAATATAAAATATATATGTATATTTGTGAATTTCATTACATATTTAATATAGTTACATTATATATATATATATATATATATATA
>NW_015505727.1:200692-203807 GCF_001515645.1 Sinocyclocheilus grahami | reverse complement strand
TATATATATACATACATACATATACATACATATACATATATATATATATATATATATATATATATATATATATATATTTATGAATTTATGAATTTCATTACATATTTATTGTAGTTACATTATTATTATTGTTGTTGTTATTGCTATTATTATTATTATTATTATTATTAGGCACAGATCACAGCAGGATCCTATAAAACAAATAATAATAATAATTATTATTATTATTATTATTATATTAACTATAAAAATGTAAACCATATAGGTATTATTATATACATATACTACTACTTAATATAGTATTTTGGTCCTCTTAAGAATTCAGCTGCTTTTATTTCCATATTTCTGACATTTCTATAACAAAGTTTTCCATAATATTAAAAGCTAAATAATCCCTTTGCTATTGGGACAAAAACATGTATTTTAATAAAAATAAATGGAAAATACATTTACAGCCATAATATATATATACATACATACATATACATACATATACATATATATATATATATATATATATATATATATATATATATATTTATGAATTTATGAATTTCATTACATATTTATTGTAGTTACATTATTATTATTGTTGTTGTTATTGCTATTATTATTATTATTATTATTATTAGGCACAGATCACAGCAGGATCCTATAAAACAAATAATAATAATAATAATAATTATTATTATTATTATATTAACTATAAAAATGTAAACCATATAGGTATTATTATATACATATACTACTACTTAATATAGTATTTTGGTCCTCTTAAGAATTCAGCTGCTTTTATTTCCATATTTCTGACATTTCTATAACAAAGTTTTCCATAATATTAAAAGCTAAATAATCCCTTTGCTATTGGGACAAAAACATGTATTTTAATAAAAATAAATGGAAAATACATTTACAGCCATAAAATGACAGAATGAACAACTACAGATCCTTTACTCAGATGCAAACACTTTCGAGTTTATTGGTGTATTAAATGACAGATATTTGTATTTGTGAGCTCACAGAAGGAGTTTTGTAACTGAAAGACTGGCGTAAACAGGACTTGACCGGACCAGAGCGGATGATAACTCACCCCAAATAACCTCTCCACAAATGCACAAAGACAAACCAGCAGAACGCAGTGAAATGACATGCGGAGGTTATGAGAAACCATCAAACACACGCTCTGGGCCTGACACATCGACTAGAGGACGATACGAGCGTGTGTTTACAGAGGACTCGCCGGATCAGAGCTGTGCTCCAGACGTCAGATCCTCCCACAGTCACGCAATAAAACACAGCAGCTACTCCAGTCACCAGAGCAAGAATAAAACAATAATGATCCAATCGAGCCACTGCACAACTTTAATAATCACCAAACGACCGTCCCGCCTGCAGTTTCTGCACTTTGAAGGAGGAGCAATATCAAAGAAATTGTGATTGTGTTCAAACCACTTCAGAAATTTGAGGCCACAATACATATACACACACACAATATATATACACACACACACAGAATATATATACATACATACATACACACAATATATATACATCAAATGTCACATATACAGTATATATACACACATATACACACACACACAATATATATACACAAACACGCACACAATATATATATACACAAACACACAATATATATACACATACACACACAATATATATATGCATACACACACAATATAAATATATATACATACATACACACACACACAATATATATATATACACACACACACACAATATACATACACACACACAATATACATACATACAATATATATACACACACACAATATATATACACACACACACAATATATATACACACACACAAAATATATATACACACACACACACACACACACACAATATATATATATACACACACACACACAATATACATACACACACACACACACACACACACAATATATATATATACACACACACACACAATATACATACACACACACAATATACATACATACAATATATATACACACACACAATATATATACACACACACAAAATATACACACACACACACAAAATATATACACACACACAAAATATATACACACACACACACACACATACAATATATATACATACACACAATATATACACACACAATATATACACACACACACAATATACATACATACAATACATATACACACACACAATATATATAAACACACACACAATATATAAACACACACAATATATATACACACACACAATATATACACACACACACACAATATACACACACAATATATATACACATACACACAATATATACACACACACAATATATACACACATACACACACAATATATACACACACACACAATATATACACACACACACAATATACACGCACAATATATACACACAATATATATACACACACACAATATACACACACACACAATATACACACACACACACTATATACACACAGACACACACACACACAATATACACACAGACACACACACACACAATATACACACACACACAATATATATAAATATATATATATGCATACACACACACACACACACAATATATACACACACACACACACAATATACTGTATATACATACACACACACACACACACACAATATACATACACACACACAATATACACACACACACACACACACACACAATATATATATATATAAATATAAGTTATAAAAAATATATTATTAAATACTATTTAAATAGTTAAATTATAACATTAATAGCTGTATAATAAAAATACACTTTATAAATATATATAATTATTTTTTTTCAAATGTTAATTTGAATATATTACAATGTTTAGGTAAAATATTTACCTACAGCCAATATTACTATTGTTATACTGATGCCCCAATTTAAAAAAAAAAGTTATTATAAAAATTATATAAATGAACTTACAAATACTAAAAATATATTTAACAAGAAATATAAATGATTTAAAATGCAATAAGTATGATTTAAAAAAAATTGTTTATTTGATATTTTATCTATTTTATTTTCAAATGTAATACATTTTGTATGTATATATACACATACATACATACATAAAATATGTATGTAT